>NW_026552843.1:0-2304 GCF_027596085.1 Anoplopoma fimbria | reverse complement strand
TTTTGACACGCTAAACTATGATTTTTTTATGACTTTTTTCGGCATGCTATACTATGACTTTTTTATGACTTTTTTCGACATGCTATACTATGACTTTTTTCATGACTTTTTTGTCATGCTATACAGTATCTTTTTTATGACTTTTTCGACAAGCTGAATTATGATTTTTTTTATGACTTTTTTATGACTTTTTCGACACTCTAAACTATGATTTTTTTATAACTTTTTTTGGCATGCTATACCATGACTTTTTTATGACTTTTTTCGACATGCTAAACTATGATTTCTTTCTTGACTTTTTCGACATGCTAAACTATGATTTCTTCCTTGACTTTTTCGACATGCTAAACTATGATTTTTTTTATGACTTTTTTTGACATGCTAAACCATGACTTTTTCAAGGCTTTTTTCGGCATGCTGAATTATGATTTTCTAAGACTTTTTCGACATCCTATACCGTGACTTTTTTAGGACCTTTTTCGACATGCTATATTATGACTTTTTTCGACAGGCTACATTTTGACTTTTTTCGACATGCTAAACAATGATTTTTTTCGTGACTTTTTCGACATGCTAAACAATTATTTTTTTATGACTTTTTTCAACTGACTTTTTTATGACATTTTTTGACATACTCAACTATGACATTTTTCGCTAAACTATGACTTTTTTTTTTTTCGGCATAACTATTTTTTATGACTTCTTTCATGCTAACTATGACTTTTTTATGACTTTTTCATGACGACATGCTAAACTATGACTTTTTTTATACTTTGACTTTTTAACATGCTATACTATGAATTTTTTCATGACTTTTTTGTCATGCTATACAATAACTTTTTTATGACTTTTTCGACATGCTAAACTATGATTTTTTTTATGACTTTTTTTTTTCGACATGCTAAACTATGACTTTTTCATGACTTTTTTTTTATGACATGCTATATGACATTTTTATGACATTTTTTACATGACTATGAATTTTTTATGACTTTTTCGACATGCTATACTATGACTTTTTTATGACTTTTTTCGACATGCTATACTATGACTTTTTTATGACTTTTTTCAACGACTTTTTTGTCATGCTATACAATATGACTTTTTTTTCATGACTTTTTTTTTATGACAAGCTGAATTATGATTTTTTTTATGACTTTTTTTTTTATGACTTTTTCGACACTCTAAACTATGATTTTTTTATAACTTTTTTGGCATGCTATACTATGACTTTTTTATGACTTTTTTTTCACATGCTGAACTATCTGACATGCTAAACTATGATTTCTTTGACTTTTTCGACATTTTTATTACGACATGCTAAACTATGATTTTTATGACTTTTTCGACATGCTAAACTATGATTTTTTTATGACTTTTTTCGACATGCTAAACTATGACTTTTTCTATGACTTTTTTCGACATGCTGAATTATGATTTTTAATGACTTTTTTCGACATGCTAAACTTTGACTTTTTTATGACTTTTTTCGACATGCTATACTATGACTTTTTTCATGACTTTTTTGACATGCTATACTTTTTTCGACATGCTATATGACTTTTTTATGACTTTTTATGACAAGCTGAATTATGATTTTTTTTATGACTTTTTTATGACTTTTTCGACACTCTAAACTATGATTTTTTTATAACTTTTTTTTTATGACTTTTTTTGCATGCTATACTATGACTTTTTTATGACTTTTTTCGACATGCTAAACTATGATTTCTTTTTTCTAAACTATGACTTTTTCGACATGCTAAACTATGATTTTTTTCGACATGCTAAACTATGACTTTTTTTTATGACTTTTTTTTCTTTCTTGACACTTTTTTTTTCGACATGCTAAACCATGACTTTTTCAAGGCTTTTTTCGGCATGCTGAATTATGATTTTCTAAGACTTTTTCGACATCCTATACCGTGACTTTTTTAGGACCTTTTTCGACATGCTATATTATGACTTTTTTCGACAGGCTACATTTTGACTTTTTTCGACATTATGACTAAACTAATGATTTTTTCGTGACTTTTTCGACATGCTAAACAATTATTTTTTTATGACTTTTTTCAACATGCCATACTATGACATTTTTATAACATTTTTTGACATACTCAACTATGAATTTTTTATGCATTCTTCGACATGCTAAACTATGACTTCTTTTGGACTTTTTTCGGCATGCTATACTATGACTTTCTTATGACTTCTTTCAATGCGCTATATTACTTTTTTATGACTTTTTTCGACAAACTATGACTTTCTTCATGACTTTTTTCGACATGCTATATTATTACTTTT
>NW_026552842.1:0-1614 GCF_027596085.1 Anoplopoma fimbria | reverse complement strand
GGTGGACGGCTTAAGTTGCATTACTACGTTCCTGAGCATTTCTTTATCAACAGCAGCAAAATCATTCATAGCCGTCTTAGGCGGAGGGAAAGCGTCCGAAGACAGGGGCTCACACACATTCTGTGTAATATGGTTCAGATCCAACCTGACTTTTGTTATCTTGTCTACGAAAAATGCTGCAAACTCTTCGCATTTTCATGTTGAGTTGATGAAAGAGTGGCTTGTTGGAGCTGGATTTATGAGGCTGTCGATAGTTGAGAAAAGCATTCTGGGATTATTATGATTTTTAGAAGTCAGATTTGAGAAATGAGCTTGTCTTGAATATCTAATTGCTTTGTTGAAGATAGTGAGGTGATCTTTAAAAATGTCATAATGGACTTGCAGCTTAGTTTTTCTCCATTGACGCTCAGTTTTTCTACAGTTTTTCTTTAGGTTAATAATATCCCCAGTTCTCCATGGATGTAATCTTTTTAAGTTTGGCTGGTGCTATAGCATCAATGGCAGTCTTCAGCTTGTTATTAAAATTGTTCACTAAGTCATCACAAGAGGAAGGGAGGATTTGTGGGGGTATGTTATTAATATGATTTATGAAATGTTCAGCAACTTCAGAGGTAAGATAACGTTTCCTAAAAACCCGCTCAGTCGCACAGCTAGATGTTGATAGCAATGCAGAGAAGAAAATACAGTAGTGGTCTGAGATCGCCAAGTCAATAATAGAGGATACATCAATTCTTGGACCATGAGTGATGATTAGATCCAGCGTGTGACGCGGTTGTGAGTCGGCCCATTAACATGTTGAATAAAATCCATAGAGCTCAACACATTGAGGAATTCAGTAGCTTTAGAGTCGGCCGCATTATCCATGTAGATTAAAATCACCTATGACCATAATGTTGTCATAATTGGTAGTGACAATAGACAGCATTTCAGTAAAATCATCTAAAAAGGTTGGACATTGTTTGGGGGGGTCTATATATTGTTATAACAAGCACAGGGGGTTGGGATTGTAACAGTATAGCATGATGTTCAAATGAGCAAAAATCACCAGCTTAGGGATAATTTAGGGGCGTGGTAAAATATAGAGGCAGTTCCACACGCCTTTTTTACCATGCATGATGTTCAAATGAGCAAAAATCACCAATAGGGATATTTCTGCAATTTAGGGCGTCAGTAAATATAGAGGCAGTTCCACCGCCTTTTTTACCATACCTTGTAGAATACTCAAAACTATAGCATGGAGGGGACGTCTCAATAAGAACCGCAGGTCCGTCGCTACCCAACCAGGTTTATGTTAAAAACATGCAGTCAAGTTTATGTTCGGATATGAGTTCATTAATAACAAATGTCTTATTGCTCAGTGATCCAACATTTAAAAGTGCCATATCCATTTTTTCCCGTCCAGTCTTTTTTTGTGCAGGAGGTGGGACATTTAATGGGACAGAGATCAGATTACTTGCAGTTAAATTTAATCTGATGGTTAGTGGATCTCACACTCGTAATACTAGCCCAGGAATATTAAAAACGTTTGTGGAGTGTTCAAATGGAGAGGCAGTGTGAATACTATTTGACAGATGAGGCCGGTAGGGGGAGTAAATAGAAATAAATGAATAAAGG
>NW_026552841.1:0-1621 GCF_027596085.1 Anoplopoma fimbria | reverse complement strand
AACTTCAGGTAAACTGATAATGTTCATTAATACAAGCTGCTATTTATCACTTTATCCCAAAAAGCAGGATATAGTCTCGAAACTCGATAATGTTCAATAATACACAATTTTTACTGAAATTTGGGTAATGTTCAATAATACACAGTTTACCTGCAGTTTACGCAACATTCATGCCAAAGGCTGCTATTTGTCACTTTAAGCCCAAAACGCGATAATGTTCATTAAGCCTCCCAAAAGACATTTCTGCAGTATAGTTACTGAAATAACACAGTTATGTGGCGTAAACTGCAGGTAAACTGTGTATTATTGAACATTACCCAAATTTCAGTAAATGTCCAGCAGAAATGTGTTTTGGGAGGCTTATAGTGGTAAACAGTTTTTGACGGTAATATGGCGTAAACTGTGTATTAATGAACATTATCGAGTTTCGAGACTATATCCTGCAGAAATGTTTTTTATCGGAGCTTAAAAAGTGATAAATAGCAGCTTTTGGCAGTAATGTCGCGTTAACTTCAGGTAAACTGATAATGTTCATTAATACAAGCTGCTATTTATCACTTTATCCCAAAAAGCAGGATATAGTCTCGAAACTCGATAATGTTCAATAATACACAGTTTTTACTGAAATTTGGGTAATGTTCAATAATACACAGTTTACCTGCAGTTTACGCAACATTCATGCCAAAGGCTGCTATTTGTCACTTTAAGCCTAAAACGCGATAATGTTCATTAAGCCTCCCAAAAGACATTTCTGCAGTATAGTTACTGAAATAACACAGTTATGTGGCGTAAACTGCAGGTAAACTGTGTATTATTGAACATTACCCAAATTTCAGTAAATGTCCAGCAGAAATGTGTTTTGGGAGGCTTATAGTGGTAAACAGTTTTTGACGGTAATATGGCGTAAACTGTGTAAAATGAACATGAACATTATCGAAATTTCGAGACTATATCCTGCAGAAATGTTTTTGGGAGCTTAAAGTGACAAATAGCAGCTTTTGGCAGTTATGTCGCGTAAACTGGAGGTAAACTGTGTATTAATGAACATTATCGAGTTTCAGACTATATCCTGCAGAAATGTTTTTAGGAGCTTAAAGTGATAAATAGCAGCTTTTGGCAGTAATGTCGCGTATGGCGTAAACTGTGTATTAATGAACATTATCGAGTTTCGAGACTATATCCTGCAGAAATGTCTTTTGCGAGCCTTAAAGTGATAAATACCAGCTTTTGGCAGTAATGTCGCGTTAACTTCAGGTAAACTGATAATGTTCATTAATACAAGCTGCTATTTATCACTTTATCCCAAAAAGCAGGATATAGTCTCGAAACTCGATAATGTTCAATAATACACAGTTTTTACTGAAATTTGGGTAATGTTCAATAATACACAGTTTACCTGCAGTTTACGCAACATTCATGCCAAAGGCTGCTATTTGTCACTTTAAGCCTAAAACGCGATAATGTTCATTAAGCCTCCCAAAAGACATTTCTGCAGTATAGTTACTGAAATAACACAGTTATGTGGCGTAAACTGCAGGTAAACTGTGTATTATTGAACATTACCCAAATTTCAGTAAATGTCCAGCAGAAATGTGTTTTGGGAGGCTTATAGTGGTAAACA
>NW_026552840.1:0-495 GCF_027596085.1 Anoplopoma fimbria | reverse complement strand
GGCACAGACTGCATGGTTACAAGGCCCTAACTTCTTGCTCGACTCTCCCAACGAACCAGATCCAGTTCAGTCCTTCGACCTGATCAAACCAGAATTGGACGTGGATATCCGTCCCCAAGTGAGGAGCTATGCCACAAAGCTGCAAGAGAAAAGCCTCAGCACAGAACGCTTCCTAAGGTTCTCCAGCTTCAACTCTCTTGTCCGAGCTATAGCACACTTAATTCACATTGTGAGGTCCTTTAAGCTCACTAAAGACATGGACAAGTGTCAAGGGTGGCACAGGTGTGATCTGTCTCGAACCCCAGATGAACTATCCCTAGCAAAGGAAGTCATTATTGCAGCTGTTCAGAGGAGAGCATTTTCAAAGGAATTTGAGGCTTTGATCACGAATAAGCCAGTCCCGATAAACAGCAGACTTCGTTGCCTCAGTCCAACCTTGGAGAACAATCTCATTTGTGTTGGAGGACGACTAAAGAACGCTAACCTGGGCGCTGG
>NW_026552839.1:0-22337 GCF_027596085.1 Anoplopoma fimbria | reverse complement strand
CACCTCAGCATCTGTAACACATCAGGTGAAGAGACGTCAGTCCAAGTTCAGTTCAGGGAGAATGACAGAAGAATCCAAGTGAGCTGTCTTTAAAGACAACGCACCATAATCATTTGAGGATAAATAATTCAATTATCATTCCCTCTACTATCACACTCAAAATAATGACAATCAAATATAGTTTCAAAAGCGTTCAACATGAACTTTTGATGAAAAAGTCAAACGCTCTAGTATTTCTCAAGAGAAACTGGTCCAGTTTAAGTCTCGACTCCAAGGTTGTTTTAATGCCACTGAGGTAGAACGAGCATGGTAGGTAGCACGTCAGTCAGTTATGGTGATACTACAAGTACAGTTTAAAGGGTCTGCTGGTCAGTTATGGTGATACTAAAAGTATAGTTTAAAGTGTGGAACATTCTTCAGTAACCAGGAAATCATCAATCAAGAATTTAAAACACGAACCAGTATACAGATACAGGCTGTACTAGAGGCTTTGATTAACTACTAGTGGAAAAAATGTGTGACTCAGGTTTCACTACTGTGTGTGTGTGTGTGTGTGTGTGTGTGTGTGTGTGTGTGTGTGTGTGTGTGTGTGTGTGTGTGTGTGTGTGTGTGTGTGTGTGTGTGTGTGTGTGTGTGAGAGAGAATGTGAGAATGTGTCCAGACGAGTTTTGCAGGATTCCAGTTTGATGACAAAAATAATCCTTCCACTCATTTCCTATTCAAAGCAGATTTATTTTACTATAGACATCTTGATTCCTACAAGTAGTTCTCTATATCTGATTCTCAATGACGAAACGTAATCCAAGATTTACTTTGTATCTTTGACATTTCACCTAATTTAAAGGTTTTTAGTATACTTTTGTGGATATTACATGTTTTTATTAAACCTAATGGACAATTATACAGTAAGAACTTGATGTATTTTGGAAGAAAATATTATTCTAGAATGAAACGAATATTAATAATATTTAAGTTAAGTTTTTTTAAGCTGCCGTGTTGTCAGCGTCTAATGTCTCTTTTGTTTTAAAATGTTTTCATGTTGTTTTTGATTCACTCTGTTAAAGACATATTTCACATTCAGGTCAGTGGAGTTGACTTCATTCTACTCTCTTTCTCTTTCTTCATTTATGATGTGTCCTCGTTTGCCTCATTTCTCTGGTTAATAAGTTACCATGACAGCACAATGCACCAGGATTAAACATGTCTGATCTTATTCCATTTAAAACAGGCATAAAAGACACACTCACCTCCTTTTGCACGACTCTGCAGAAAGCTCAGGACCACCACAAACACCACACACTTGGTCCAGGTCATCCTGATGTTTAATTGACTCCGTCGCTGTCATGTTAGGTTTTTATATGAATTCAAAGAGGATATGACGACAACACCCGACTGGTCTGACCAGTTATCTCTAAATATCAAGTGTGCTTCCTGTTGTTGTTCTTTTTCTTATTCTTTTTGTTGTTATTGCTCTTCATTTTTTCTTCTTCTTCTTCTAGATCGTGTTTTTCTTTTTCTTTGTGTTGTTTTGTTGTCGTTCTTGTTCTACTTGTTTGTGTTCTTCTATTTCATCCTCAACCATAATCATATTCTGGATTATCTAATAATGACATCACAATCTTTATTCACAACATACAGACGTTAATAATTAATAAATAAGACAAACGATTTTAATCGGTGAAATCAGTAACTGACTTATGAGCAGAACACAGTATAAAAACACAAACCAGAACAACAGTAAAGTATAAAAAGAGAAACAGATAAAAACCTTTCACAGTATAAATACATGAACACAGTATAAATACACAGAACACAGTATAAATACATAGAACACATATAAAAACAGAACACAGTCACAGTATAAAAAATCAGAACACAGTATAAAAACACAGAACACAGTATAAATGCTCATGATGTTCTTACACCAAAAGTAAAACCACTTGTCCATAAATGACCTCCAGCTGGAAGCAACGCTGCACATAGTAAGTTAAGTGAGGAGGCAGTGTAGTGCACAGTCTTGGTCCAAAGTGTCCTTCATTCACTTCCTTCATTTTCCCAGTGGAGATGTTTGTCTCTTCGTTTGGCTCCAGATCTCTTTGGCTGCTTGTTCACATTCATTTAAACTCGGTCACACTTCAATAGGTCGTCAACAGAATGGCCTCCTCTCTAAGGAGTGGATCGCTGTTACTTGGTCCTCCTCCATCTACCATTGGTCTGTAGACAAGATGAAATGCAATTCAGTGCAGAAACTCCAAATAATCTCTCATATCATCACCACAACTGTGTTGACTTGTTTAGCTCATCTTTATGACAAATGTAATGAGAATGTTAAGGTTTAACTGGTTATTTGATTTATTAACTTTTATTGTTGCATTGAGTGAATTTGTCTTTGTCTTACCAATTCAATATACATTATTACCAATGAACGCATATATAATATTCAACTCTTTTAAAACGTGAAAATGTTATTGATTAAATAAATGTAAATAAAGGGTCTGCTGGTCAGTTTGGTGATACTAAAAGTACAGTTTAAAGTGTGGAACATTCTTCAGTAACCAGGAAATCATCAATCAAGAATTTAAAACACGAACCAGTATACAGATACAGGCTGTACTAGAGGCTTTGATTAACTACTAGTGGAAAAAATGTGTGACTCAGGTTTCACTACTGTGTGTGTGTGTGTGGAGTGATGTCTGAACATGATAAAGTGTGTTGTGTTTTTATCTGTATGTGTGTGTGTGTGTGTGTGTGTGAAAACATGAAATGTGTCCAGACGAATTTTCAGGATTCCAGTTTGATGACAAAAATAATCCTTCCACTCATTTCCTATTCAAATCAGATTTATTTTACTATAGACATCTTGATTCCTTTCAAGTAGTTCTCTATATCTGATTCTCAATATGATTTATGAAATAATCCAAGATTTACTTTGTATCTCTGACATTTCACCTAATTTAAAGGTTTTTAGTATACTTTTGTGGATATTGCATGTTTTTATTAAACCTAAATATGAAGTGTGCTTCCTGTTGTTCTTTTTCTTATTCTTTTTGTTGTTATTGTTCCTTACTGAAGAACAGTTTATATTCTGAACCTCTTTATAAAGTAAAGTCCAGCTGAGGCTGATGGGATGTGATTAGTTCTGCAGATGTTTGGTCAGAAACCAAAGAACACACATTAAGATGTTGACCTGATGAAAATCAACTGCCATCTTGTACAAATAGTTTGATGTTTCACAAGATGATTCAAAAGTTTGACCTTCTAACTAAATTATTTACTGAAATGCACATAAAAAGCTGCATCCCATTAAATAGGAATTCAACAGAATGACATCGTCTGCATACAGAGACGTTCTCCATCACATGTGCAGCCAACACTACCACCAGATAGACAGACACCTAAAGAAAAGTACATAGTTTGTAATTTAACACCTTCTGCTAGTTGTTGTTAACCAGCTGTTACCATGTGGGATGTAGCTTGGTTGAGCTGGAGCTAATTCATCTATTTCTAATCGTTCTTTATCGAAAAACATTTATTCTATAAATAGGTTTAAAACATAAGTTTGCTCCAAGATGGCCCACGTTGTCGGCTTAAATTTCCCCCGTTGGTTAAGTTGCTAGCTAGCTAATTCACCACACGACAAGTTTCACACTGTATGTATTTGATGAAAAATTACTGATTTATTTGGCAAATGAGTGGATGTCTGAACATGATAAAGGGTTTGTTTTTATCTGCATATGAATTACAGCCTGAGAAAATGATTTTCCATGAAAACTTTCCACATTGCAACACTAGTAAGGACAAAAACAAAACCTTCTCAAACCCTTATGAACAAATCCATTAATTTCACTGCCATCAACCCCAAAATATTTTCAATTAGATCCCAAAAAATCAACACAGAATTAAATAAATATGATTTATGAAATAAACAATGAGCTAGACTTTTGTTACTAAAAAGTACACATTTATACAGAAAGAAAAAAAACTACTTCACTTCTATTCTTGCTCCAACATAAGAATGTATTTGTGCCTTCATGTCTTTATTTAATCAATAGTGTTTTATGAAGCAGCTCCATTAATGCTGTTTGTTCTGCTCTGACCTCCAGGTAGCAGCAGTTCATGTGGAAGTGAAAGCTGAAAAACCACCGCTGGTGATGAAACGTTCATCCAGTAGAGGTCAGAAAAACAACATTTATGATCCATATTTATCAGTAATCAACTGAGGAAGTTTGATGGTGTTATTAGTTATTTATTGAGTTATGATTTTTGTACCCTAACATTTTGTTACTAAAAACATGGAGAAAATATATATATATTTTTATTGCTATTAAAAGTATTTTCAGCAACCCAGAAGTTACCCAACAAATGTGGAGGGCAGTTACCACAAACCAAAGGTCACAAACCAAAATTACTACAAAGGTATTTATCACAGCTACACAACATAAAATTAGGAATCATAAAGAGTCTCAAACAAGTTCCTGTGCAATGTGCATTAAGAAAACAGGGAAACAAGCTGTTGAGAGGCACCCAGACCCTGACTTGCCTGTCAAGATGGCTAACTAACCGAGCTAGTCTTCAGTATCCCCAAGCTGGAGGCAACTTTAAATGCTGAACTCAATGAATCCCTGAAGACCAAAGATGTAGCCAATTGCAATTCACTGAAGCGTAACCCACTCAGGATTACCAGCAAAGGTAAGAAAGGCAAAACCACAAATTGGCAGAGTCTTCAAACCTACCAGGAGGCTACCGAGTCAAGGTGCTCAAAACTTCAAGATGGTGAAACAGTCACCCAGTCAAACGCACAATTAAACAAGCGCAGACAACCACAATGATCTAACAAAAAGGACAACCGCCACACTCAAACAAAGGCCACTAGACCCAGACAACAACACCTTTACCTCCCCCCATGGAGGTCCAGATCCCGGACGAGCCCCCATTTGTTACACCCCACCTTTAGTACCCCACCTCACCCGTTCTAGGTGAACAAGAATCTACTTTTGAACCAGATCAACCACAGCAGACACATTTAAAACAATCAAATCCATAGGATTTATTATCACAAAACAAGACAAAATGATAAGGTGAGAGGCAGCAAGTTCAAGAATCGTCATTGTTGTCATTTCCTCTCTCTTCGGTCCTCGCTTGAACCTGAAGTCGTTCTGCGCCGCCATATTGACGGCCGTCCCAAAGCTCTTATTTCAGCTCTGAGGAGTGAGGAGGGATCTCTGAGGAGCCATGAGCGAGGATGCATCAGAGCTTCCTACCAGGAAGTGTTGTGAGGGCCGACACGCCCCCTCATTGTTCATCAGTTATTTGATTGGACGCTGCAGCCGAACAGGTAACAGGCTGCAGAGAGAAATACATTTATACTCTGGCAATGATAATTACCTTGTGTCATTATTAATATTAGTACAGTGAAAAATCTAAAATCAAAAGTCTCTCCAGCTGTTAAAGCCGACTGTCAGCTGATCAGCTGTGATCAGAGGCCGCCGTCATCAGAAACAGACGTGGCTTCACATGACGCTACAGAGGAAAGGACGTCTCATGTCTCTTAAAACACATTCCCTTGTTTCCTCTCTCCTCACATGGTTTCCTTGCGTCTCTCCATGCATCCCTGGTGGGAGGGACTAAGACACAAGTGAGGGAAACGGGGATGTTATTAAGAGACTTGGGATGGACCCATAAACAGCGGTAACAGCCTTCATTTCTGTTTCTTAGCACCAAAGTAAAACCACTTGTCCATAAATGACCTCCAGCTGGAAGCAACGCTGCACATAGTAAGTTAAGTGAGGAGGCAGTGTAGTGCACAGTCTTGGTCCAAAGTGTCCTTCATTCACTTCCTTCATTTTCCCAGTGGAGATGTTTGTCTCTTCGTTTGGCTCCAGATCTCTTTGGCTGCTTGTTCACATTCATTTAAACTCGGTCACACTTCAGGGGGTCGTAGTGGCCTCCTCTCTAAGGAGTGGATCGCTGTTACTTGGTCCTCCTCCATTTGTTGACATTTCTACCATTGGTCTGTAGACAAGATGAAATGCAATTCAGTGCAGAAACTCCAAATAATCTCTCATATCATCACCACAACTGTGTTGACTTGTTTAGCTCATCTTTATGACAAATGTAATGAGAATGTTAAGGTAGATTTTAACTGGTTAATTGAACTTTTATTGTTGCATTGAGTGAATTTGTCTTTGTCTTACCAATTCAATACACGTTATTACCAATAAACGCATATATATATTCAACTCTTTTAAAAGACATAAATGTGTAAATGTTATTGATTAAATAAATGAGTTACAGCATGTTGGGAAATGAAACTGGCAGTGAATTAAAAGACAAAGTCATAACTCATGAGGAGTTCACCACAGTGCAGCTGCTGTTGTATTCAACACAGAGGACATACTTACACAGAGTTTGGACCGTTGGATCTGTCACCGGCTGTAGAGTCCTCTCTTCTCCTGACTCCTTTCTCCTTTTATATGCGGATTGGTGCTGCGATTATTGCCAAAACGACAACGGCTCCAATCACCCTGCCTACAATTGCTGCTGTCTGAAACAGAAAAATAATCACTTTAATTAATTTAACTTTCTTCAAACCAAACTTACACAAGTGCAATGACAACTACTAAGCATCCAAATGTTTGGTAGCAACGTTTATTAAAAAGTTATTTTGACGATTTCATTTATTTAAATTTTTTTACATTGTCTCTCCTCTCCTTGGATGTTACATAGAATAAACCGAGTCCAGGTCTGTGTCAGGTGTGAGTGTGTGCATGCACCCAGCAATCCATTAGAGACACCCTAGCAAACATCCTCATACCTTGGCAACCACCGAGGGACACCCTTAAAGATACCCACATACCTTAGCTACCACCTTACAACCCCTGAGGGAAACTCTTAAAAATACCCAAATACCTTAGTATCCATCTAGCAACCCTTTAGGGAGACCCTTGAAAGCACCCTCATACCTTAACAACAAATGACTAACACCGTTTATTAAAGTTATTTTGCCGCTTTTATTTTTATTGTTTTTTACATTGTCTCCCTCTGCATAGCTTAGCAACCACCTAGCAATAATCTAACAATCACCTTGCATTGTCTAAACAATAACTGGTGATGCTCTTTCAAACCCTAGTTGTTATTCATTGTTAGATAAAGAGTCCTCCAAATGAATGTCTGCAGCTGGAACTGTTTGAGCCCAGGAAGCCAGTTCATTACAGAAAGGGTC
The DNA here is from genome assembly GCF_027596085.1 of Anoplopoma fimbria. Lineage (NCBI taxonomy): Eukaryota > Metazoa > Chordata > Actinopteri > Perciformes > Anoplopomatidae > Anoplopoma > Anoplopoma fimbria. Next base: position 15,115 of record NW_026552839.1, on the reverse strand, counting down.
GAAACCGTACCAAAAATATTGATCTTACCCTCTATAAGCTTTTTACATGGGGGTGTATTAAACCAGATATCACAGATGATAACAGTGATAATATAAAGTTCCCACCTCTTGCCTCCTTTACCTGGACTTTCCTCTATCCTCAGAAAGGTGTTGGTTACGTATGTCTCCTCAGCGTTACTGAGCTCACAGGTGTAAATCCCCTCTTGATTTGAAGTTAACTCCTTTAGCGTGAGGCTGCCGTACTCAGAAACACTCTTCACCTGCTGCCTCCACTCCTCTGTGTTGTCGGTCCCGGTCTGCTTCAGGATGATCTGACTGTGGTTGAACCTCCAGATGAGGTCTGTTAGAGGAGTGTTTGAGGACGTACAGGGGATTGTTGTTTCAGTGTCTGAGCCAGTGATGGAAGCTGAAAACACACAAATGAAAAGAGGAGATAAAATATCTGGTATTTCTTTCTCAGAATCTTCTTCTTCTTAGAAAACACTTACTTGGTTTAAACCACGTGGCTCTCCTGTTGTTTCTAGGAGTGCTGACGGTGCAGCTGTAGTCCAGATCAGAAACTCTCAGAGAACTACTGATGCTGTAGAGCTGCTGTTCATTCTGCTGGACTGAGGTGTTGCTCTGCAGGGTCACGTTGGACGGAGGTCTGGTGGACCAGGTGAGCTCAGGTTCAGGGTAGATCCCCTCTGAGCTGCAGGTGATCCTGTTTTCTACCTGCTGAATGTCGACTTTATGGACCGGAGCTGTGAGGACGAGTAAGAAAAAAATTGAAATAGTTTTTAAACTGGAAATGTGGGGAAATAAACATTAAATTGTGGTGAAGTGTCTCATTTTCATACCGTCCACTTTTAGGTTAATGAATGACTCGGGGGGAGTATTGGTGCTGATGTAGCACATGTATCTGCCCTGGTCCTGAACCTTTACCCCCCTCAGCAGGAGAGAGGCGTTTCCTCTGGAGATCTGGTCGTTGAACAGTGACGTCCTGCCTTTGAAGCGCTCGTTTTGTTTGTCTAACTGGTCTTTGTTATAGAAGTAGGAGTGAGCACGAATGTTTCCTTCAACCTGAATCCAGTGGAGGAGTAAATCTTCGCCAGCTTTAAAGCTGCACGGTAAAATGCAGCTCTCCATGAAAACACAGGACACCTCAGCATCTGTAACACATCAGGTGAAGAGACGTCAGTCCAAGTTCAGTTCAGGGAGAATGACAGAAGAATCCAAGTGAGCTGTCTTTAAAGACAACGCACCATAATCATTTAAATGTTTTTTTAATGATGGTTAAATTATCATTCCCTCTAACATTACTGAAAACAATCACACGTAAAAAAAAAAATCTAAATTGTTCAGCTCGAACTTTTAACACATTTTTAGGGGCCTGAGAAGGTCAAACGCTCTAGTATTTCTCAAAAGTCCCAACTCCAAGGTTGTTTTAACGCCACTGAGGATGTACGAGCATGGTAGGTAGCATGACGGTCAGTTATGGTGATACTACAAGTATAGTTTAAAGGGTCTGCTGGTCAGTTATGGTGATACTAAAAGTATAGTTTAAAGTGTGGAACATTCTTCAGTAACCAGGGAATCATCAATCAAGAATTTAAAAACATGAACCAGTATACAGATACAGGCTGTACTAGAGGCTTTGATTAACTACTAGTGGAAAAAATGTGTGACTCAGGTTTCACTACTGTGTGTGTGTGTGTGTGTGTGTGTGTGTGTGTGTGTGTGTGTGTGTGTGTGTGTGTGTGTGTGTGTGTGTGTGTGTGTGTGTGTACTCATTTCCTATTTACAGCAGATATAAATTCTCTTTTGTTTTCAGATATTTTCATGTTTTTGATTCACTCTGTTTAAGACAAATTTCACCTTTAGGACAATGAAGTTGACTTCACTCTACTCTCTTTCTCTTTCTTAATTTATTATACGTCCTTGTCTGCCTCATTTCTCTGGTTAATAAGTTACCATGACAGCACAATGCACCAGGATTAAACATGTCTGATCTTATTCCAGTCTAAACAGACATAAAAGACACACTCACCTCCTTTTGCACGACTCTGCAGAAAGCTCAGGACCACCACAAACACCACACACTTGGTCCAGGTCATCCTGATGTTTCACTGACTCCGTCGCTGTCGTGTTATGTTCTGCATATGAATTCAAAGCTGATATTACGACAACACCTGATTGGTCTGACCAGTCATCTGAAGTGTGCTTCCTGAATCAAAGTCCTAAATCTGGTGAACATTTGAAGAGTGTGTCACCTTTTCATTCAGCAGCCTTTTAAATTCCTTGATATCCATTTAATTATAATAACCTTTAATTAAAATGTGTATCTCAACTCTCAAAAACAAAGATACAATTAAATAAAATACAACGCATGAAAAATTCAAACGATTACATCTAATCAGTGAAGAAAAGCCTGATAAAACAATGAGTTTTAAGAGGAAGTTTTCTTAACGATAACTGAAGATTTAAGAAGCGGTAGAAGGGCCAAGCAACGATCAGATCACAGATAATCAATCAGAAAACTCACAGGTGAACAGCAGCGATGACCGGTGAGATGTAGTCGCTTCAGCAGTGTTTCCTATGAATGGTGGACTTTGAATGTTTTATTATCAGCTGTAAGTGTGTTGTAGTAGTCGAGTCAGCAGATGATAAAAACCTTATCTACATCTGGAAATGAAAGGAAGACCTCGTCCAATCAAATGTTTCCATCTGACAAAACATCACCTTCACCCCTTTAATCACCTGATCATCAGAGAACTGCTTTGATTAGAACAGATACACTTGTTTAAATGAATGGCCTTTTAAAAGCAAAATACACCCAGAACCTCATAGAGTGTTTATGCTGCTGGTGCTGAAGGCCAATAAGGGGTCCTTGTTCTTCTTGTTATTCCTGCTCTTCTTGATCTTCTTGTTGTAATTCTTCGTCTTCCTCTTTCTTGATTTTGTTCGTCTCGTTAGTGTTATGTTGGACTTCTTCTTGTTATTAAAGTCATTCATTTTTTGTTCTTCTCCATATTGTTGTTCTTCTTGGTGTTGTTTTTGTTGTTGATCTTCTTGTTGTTCTTTTTCTAGTTATTCATTTTTTTCTTCTCCATCTTGTTATTGCTGTTTTCCTTGTTATTGTTATTGTTTTTGATGTTCTTCTTGTTCTTTTTGTTGTTGTTGTTCTACTTGCTGTGCTTCTTGTGTTCTTCTATTTCGTCCTCTCATAATAAAGGTTGTGTCACTGGTACCAGGCTTTATCAGCACATACAGAGGGGTTACATCTCTATTTTTGCCCACATATGATTTTAATTGAACAGTAACAGACCTGTAAACATGCAGAGGAGGTTTATACACAAACCAGAACAACAGTAAAGTAGTAACAAAGAGAAACAGATGCTTTCCTTTCTTCACGCTGTAAAGATTGATGAAGAGGGTAACTGAGGAGACGGAGAGCAGTTATCCTCTGACTCCATCTACTGTCCAGTCTTGGTAATCTTTAACTATGATCTAAAGCACAGAACCAGATGTGCTCATGATGTTCTAACACCTGAGAGGAGACTCCTTACTGAAGAACAGTTTATATTCTGAACCTCTTTATAAAGTAAAGTCCAGCTGAGGCTGATGGGATGGGATTAGTTCTGCAGATGTTTGGTCAGAAACCAAAGAACGGGACACATTAAGATGTTGACCTGAGGAAAAGTCGGCCATCTTCTACAAATAGAGATGTTTCACAAAATGATTCAAAAGTTTGATCTGCTAATTAACTTATTCGGGGTGAAATGCACATAAAAAGCTGCATCCCATTAAATAGGAATTCAACAGAATGACATCGTCTGCATACAGAGACGTTCTCCATCACATGTGCAGCCAACACTACCACCAGATAGACAGACACCTAAAGAAAAGTACATAGTTTGTAATTTAACACCTTCTGCTAGTTGTTGTTAACCAGCTGTTACCATGTGGGATGTAGCTTGGTTGAGCTGGAGCTAATTCATCTATTTCTAATCGTTCTTTATCGAAAAACATTTATTCTATAAATAGGTTTAAAACATAAGTTTGCTCACGGCCCACGTTGTCGGCTTAAATTTCTCCCGTTGGTTAAGTTGCTAGCTAGCTAATTCACCACACGACAAGTTTCACACTGTATGTATTTGATGAAAAATTACAGATTTATTTGGCAAATGAGTGGATGATGTCTGAACATGATAAAGGGTTTGTTTTTATCTGCATATGAATTACAGTCCAAAAAAATAACCACTGTGTTTCCATTAAATTTTCCATGAAAACTTTCCACATTGCAACACTAGTAAGGACAAAAACAAAACCTTCTCAAACCCTTATGAACAAATCCATTAATTTCACTGCCATCAACCCCAAAATATTTTCAATTAGATACCAAAAAATCAACACAGAATTAAATAAATATGATTTATGAAATAAACAATGAGCTAGACTTTTGTTACTAAAAAGTACACATTTATACAGAAAGAAAAAAAAACTACTTCACTTCTATTCTTGCTCCAATATAAGAATGTATTTGTGCCTTCATGTCTTTATTTAATCAATAGTGTTTTATGAAGCAGCTCCATTAATGCTGTTTGTTCTGCTCTGACCTCCAGGTAGTAGCAGTTCATGTGGAAGTGAAAGCTGAAAATTCTCCGCTGGTGATGAAACGTTCATCCAGTAGAGGTCAGTAAAACAACATTTATGATCCAAATTTATCAGTAATCAACTGAGGAAGTTTGATGGTGTTATTAGTTATTTATTGAGTTATGATTTTTGTACCCTAACATTTTGTTACTAAAAACATGGAGAAAATATATATATATTTTTATTGCTATTAAAAGTATTTTCAGCAACCCAGAAGTTACCCAACAAATGTGGAGGGCAGTTACCACAAACCAAAGGTCACAAACCAAAATTACTACAAAGGTATTTATCACAGCTACACAACATAAAATGATGAATCATAAAGAGTCTCAAACAAGTTCCTGTGCAATGTGCATTAAGAAAACAGGGAAACAAGCTGTTGAGAGGCACCCAGACCCTGACTTCTGGATTATCTAATAATGACATCACAATCCGAATTCACAACATGCAGACGTTAATAATTAATAAATAAGACAAACGCATTTTGTCGGTAGAAATCGGTCCTGCACTTATGAGCAGAACACAGAACACAGTATAAAAACACAGAACACAGTATAAAAACACAGAACACAGTATAAATATATAGAACACAGTATAAATACATAGAACACAGTATAAATACACAGAACACAGTATAAATACATAGAACACAGTATAAAAACACAGAACACAGTATAAATACTACTGGCAATGGATCTTTGTGTCATTATTAATATTAGGGAAAGCCGACTGACTATGCAGTTTGTTACACCAAAAGTAAAACCACTTGTCCATAAATGACCTCCAGCTGGAAGCAACGCTGCACATAGTAAGTTAAGTGAGGAGGCAGTGTAGTGCACAGTCTTGGTCCAAAGTGTCCTTCATTCACTTCCTTCATTTTCCCAGTGGAGATGTTTGTCTCTTCGTTTGGCTCCAGATCTCTTTGGCTGCTTGTTCACATTCATTTAAACTCGGTCACACTTCATGGGGTCGTAGTGGCCTCCTCTCTAAGGAGTGGATCGCTGTTACTTGGTCCTCCTCCATTTGTTGACATTTCTTCCATTGGTCTGTAGACAAGATGAAATGCAATTCAGTGCAGAAACTCCAAATAATCTCTCATATCATCACCACAACTGTGTTGACTTGTTTAGCTCATCTTTATGACAAATGTAATGAGAATGTTAAGGTAGATTTTAACTGGTTAATTGATTTATTAACTTTTATTGTTGCATTGAGTGAATTTGTCTTTGTCTTACCAATTCAATACACGTTATTACCAATAAACGCATATATAATATTCAACTCTTTTAAAACGTGAAAATGTTATTGATTAAATAAATGAGTTACAGCATGTTGGGAAATGAAACTGGCAGTGAATTAAAAGACACATTCATAACTCATGAGGAGTTCACCACAGTGCAGCTGCTGTTGTATTCAACACAGAGGACATACTTACACAGAGTTTGGACCGTTGGATCTGTCACCGGCTGTAGAGTCCTCTCCTCCTGACTGCCTCTGTCTCCTTTTATATATACCGACTGTTGCTGCTGCGATGAATGCCAAAACGACAACGGCTCCAATCACCACGCCTACAATTGCTACTTCATTATTGGGACTGTCTGAAACAGAAAGAGTCACTTTAATTAGTTAATTTAACTTTCTTCAAACAAAACTTACACAAGTGCAATGATAACTACTAATCATCAAAATGTTTGGTAGCAAAATGTATTGAAAAGTTATTTTGACGATTTTATTATTATTTTTTTTTTTACATTGTCTCTCCTCTCCTTGGACGGCGACTAGAATAAGCCGAGTCCAGGTCTGTGTGTCAGGTGTGAGTGTGTGCATGCACCCAGCAATCCATTAGAGACACCCTTGCAAACATCCACTTACCTTAGCAAACCCTTTGGGACACCCTTAAAGATACCCACATACCTTAGCTACCACCTTACAACCCCTGAGGGAAACTCTTAAAAATACACACATACCTTAGTATCCATCTAGCAACCCTTTAGGGAGACCTTAAAGCACCCTCATACCTTAACAACCCCTTACAAACACCTGCATAGCTTAGCAACCACCTAGCAATAATCTAACAATCACCTTGCATTGTCTAAACAATAACTGGTGATGCTCTTTCAACCCCTAGTTGTTATTCATTGTAAGATAAAGAGTCCTCCAAATGAATGTCTGCAGCTGGAACTGTTTGAGCCCAGGAAGTCAGTTCATTACAGAAAGGGTCTAAACCGTACCAAACATATTGATCTTACCCTCTATAAGCTTTTTACATGGGGGTGTTTTAAACCAGATATCACAGATGATAACAGATGATGATAATATAAAGTTCCCACCTCTTGCCTCCTTTACTGGACTTTCCTCTATCCTCAGAAAGGTGTTGGTTACGTATGTCTCCTCAGCGTTACTGAGCTCACAGGTGTAAATCCCCTCTTGATTTGAAGTTAACTCCTTTAGCGTGAGGCTGCCGTACTCAGAAACACTCTTCACCTGCTGCCTCCACTCCTCTGAGACAGTGTTGTCGGTCCCGGTCTGCTTCAGGATGATCTGACTGTGGTTGAACCTCCAGATGAGGTCTGTTAGAGGAGTGTTTGAGGACGTACAGGGGATTGTTGTTTCAGTGTCTGAGCCAGTGATGGAAGCTGAAAACACACAAATGAAAAGAGGAGATAAAATATCTGGTATTTCTTTCTCAGAATCTTCTTCTTCTTAGAAAACACTTACTTGGTTTAAACCACGTGGCTCTCCTGTTGTTTCTAGGAGTGCTGACGGTGCAGCTGTAGTCCAGATCAGAAACTCTCAGAGAACTACTGATGCTGTAGAGCTGCTGTTCATTCTGCTGGACTGAGGTGTTGCTCTGCAGGGTCACGTTGGACGGAGGTCTGGTGGACCAGGTGAGCTCAGGTTCAGGGTAGATCCCATCTGAGCTGCAGGTGATCCTGTTTTCTACCTGCTGAATGTCGACTTTATGGACCGGAGCTGTGAGGACGAGTAAGATTTTTTTTTTTAATAGCTTTTTAACTGGAAATGTGGGGAAATAAACATTAAATTGTGGTGAAGTGTCTCATTTTCATACCGTCCACTTTTAGGTTAATGAATGACTCGGGGGGAGTATTGGAGCTGATGTAGCACATGTATTTGCCCTGGTCCTGAACCTTTACCCCCCTCAGCAGGAGAGAGGCGTTTCCTCTGGAGATCTGGTCGTTGAACAGTGACGTCCTGCCTTTGAAGTCCTTGTTTTGTTTGTCTAACTGGTCTTTGTTATAGAAGTAGGAGTGAACAGGAATGTCTCCTTCAACCTGAAAGTGCCAGTGGAGGACTAAATCTTCGCCAGCTTTAAAGCTGCACGGTAAAATGCAGCTCTGCATGAAAACACAGGACACCTCAGCATCTGTAACACATCAGGTGAAGAGACGTCAGTCCAAGTTCAGTTCAGGGAGAATGACAGAAGAATCCAAGTGAGCTGTCTTTAAAGGTCTGATTATAAATGTTTTTAACCATTTTTATTTATATTCAGGAACCAAACTAATTCAACCCTAACATTACTAACACTAATCAAATAACTAACATTATTTGAGCTCAAAACAATGTACATGAAATCAAACATAAAAGTAACACAAGCAAGTCCTCAAAATTGTCTGTAACTTTTTTGAAAAAAAGTTTTGACAAAGACGCTCTTTTGATCTGTGATTTTTACAGAAAGTGATGGCAGTTTAAAACTCATCAAGTCACGTTTGTTTCTTCTTTTTAAATGGCTGTTTTATCATCATTTTATAGAAATCTAAATATGGCCTTCAGCAACTTTCATTTCGCAGTACTTATATTAAATATTGTGGAGCTGCAGAGATGTCCCAATCCGAAAACATTTTTGTTATGGTACAGCCCCCAAACATCCCCCAAAGTCTAGAGTTTAAACTGAGGTAGAACCAGACACAGATCTGGCATGCAGATCTTTGCATTTATTGACCTGAACTATGGAAAGTCGATGTTTGTTTGATTCAGAAAAAGAAACGGCAGGTAATAAAATAAAAAGCACTGAATGGCATGTCTGTCAGATTCAGGTTATGGTGCTTCTAATGAAAGTAATTTAAAGGATCTGTGTTCTTCTATTTTCTGTCAGCAAGATTTAAAAACACGCTGTAGACAGATACAGGCTTTGATTAACTACTATGTGAAAAAATAGTGTGACTGAGGTTTCACTACTGTGTGTGTGTGTGTGTGTGTGTGTGTGTGTGTGTGTGTGTGTGTGTGTGTGTGTGTGTGTGTGTGTGTGTGTGTGTGTGTGTGTGTGAGAGAGAATGTGAGAATGTGTCCAGACCAGATTTTTGCAGGATTCCAGTTAAAGATGACAAAAATCCTTCCACTCATTTCCTATTCACAGCAGATTTATTTTACTAAAGACATTGTTCCTACAGGTAGTTCTCTATATCTGTTACTCAATGAAAGATGGCTAATTCAAGATTTATTCTGTATCTTTGACATTCAAGATTAACTTCAAAGTTTGTATCTTTTTGAGATATTACATTTCACCTAATTTAATGCAAAATAAAAAAATAGTCATTAGTATGAGCTTGTGGTATTTGTTTTAAAAACCTAATCTGAGTAAAACTAATGCTGTATCTGAACTCTATTAAATATATATTTAAATGATGAAGGCATTCAGAATATTTCACATAAAACACATAAAACAATCGTTTGAAAATTTAATCTAACTGAAAGTAATGTTCCTTCTAGCACTCTACCTGTCCTACCTGTTCTACCTGTCACCTGTCGTCTCAAGCACAAACAATGTGCTGCTGAGTTTGTTTTTAAAATTTTACTATCATGTTTATAAAAGTTTTTGAAACATCTGTGTTAAGAGTCTAATGCCTATTTTCTGTTTTAAGATGTCAGGTCATGTCTGAAGAAAATGTCTCCTTTTAGACAATAAAGTAGATTTCATTCTACTCTCTTTCTCTTTCTTCTCGTGTCCTCGTGTGCCTCATTTCTCTGGTTAATAAGTTACCATGACAGCACAATGCACCAGGATTAAACATGTCTGATCATATTCCATTTAAAACAGGCATAAAAGACACACTCACCTCCTTTTGCACGACTCTGCAGAAAGCTCAGGACCACCACAAACACCACACACTTGGTCCAGGTCATCCTGATGTTTCATTGACTCCGTCGCTGTCATGTTATGTTTTGCATATGAATTCAAAGCGGATGTGACGACAACACCCGACTGGTCTGACCAGTTATCTCTAAATATCAAGTGTGCTTCCTGTTGTTGTTCTTTTTCTTATTCTTTTTGTTGTTATTGCTCATTTTTTTCTTCTTCTTCTTCTAGATCGTGTTTTTCTTTTTATTTGTGTTGTTTTGTTGTCGTTCTTGTTCTTCTTGTTTGTGTTCTTCTATTTCGTCCTCTCATAATAAAGGTTGTGTCACTGGTACCAGGCTTTATCAGCACATACAGAGGGGTTACATCTCTATTTTTGCCTACATATGATTTTAATTGTACAGTAACAGACCTGTAAACATGCAGAGGAGGTTTATACACAAACCAGAACAACAGTAAAGTAGTAACAAAGAGAAACAGATGCTTTCCTTTCTTCGTGCAGTAAAGATTGATGAAGAGGGTAACTGAGGAGACGGAGAGCAGTTATCCTCTGACTCCATCTACTGTCCAGTCTTGGTAATCTTTAACTATGATCTAAAGCACAGAACCAGATGTGCTCATGATGTTCTAACACCTGAGAGGAGACTCCTTACTGAAGAACAGTTTATATTCTGAACCTCTTTATAAAGTAAAGTCCAGCTGAGGCTGATGGGATGTGATTAGTTCTGCAGATGTTTGGTCAGAAACCAAAGAACGGGACACATTAAGATGTTGACCTGATGAAAAGTCGGCCATCTTGTACAAATAGAGATGTTTCACAAAATGATTCAAAAGTTTGATCTGCTAATTAAATTATTCGGGGTGAAATGCACATAAAAAGCTGCATCCCATTAAATAGGAATTCAACAGAATGACATCGTCTGCATACAGAGACGTTCTCCATCACATGTGCAGCCAACACTACCACCAGATAGACAGACACCTAAAAAAAAGTACATAGTTTGTAATTTAACACCTTCTGCTAGTTGTTGTTAACCAGCTGTTACCATGTGGGATGTAGCTTGGTTGAGCTGGAGCTAATTCATCTATTTCTAATCGTTCTTTATCGAAAAACATTTATTCTATCAATAGGTTTAAAACATAAGTTTGCTCACGGCCCACGTTGTCGGCTTAAATTTCCCCCGTTGGTTAAGTTGCTAGCTAGCTAATTCACCACACGACAAGTTTCACACTGTATGTATTTGATGAAAAATTACAGATTTATTTGGCAAATGAGTGGATGATGTCTGAACATGATAAAGGGTTTGTTTTTATCTGCATATGAATTACAGTCCAAAAAAATAACCACTGTGTTTCCATTTAATTTTCCATGAAAACTTTCCACATTGCAACACTAGTAAAGACAAAAACAAAACCTTCTCAAACCCTTATGAACAAATCCATTAATTTCACTGCCATCAACCCCAAAATATTTTCAATTAGATACCAAAAAATCAACACAGAATTAAATAAATATGATTTATGAAATAAACAATAAGCTAGACTTTTGTTACTAAAAAGTACACATTTATACAGAAAGAAAAAAAAATACTATTACACTTCTATTCTTGCTCCAATATAAAAATTGATTAGTGCCTTCATGTCTTTATTAAATCTAAAATATTAGTGCCTTCATGTTTTTATATAATCAATAGTGTTTCATCATCTGAAGCAGCTCCATTAATGCTGTTTGTTCTGCTTGACTTCCAGGTACATTACATTACATTACAGTCATTTAGCAGAGGCTTTTCTCCAGAGCGACTTACAGTCAGTAGTATGTTACATATCATTCACCCATTCACACACTGATGACAGGCTACCATCAAGGTGCCACCATCAGACTCTAACTAACATTCATTCATCCAGTCCACACCGATGGCAAGCCTTCAGGAGCAACTTGGGGTTAAGTGTCTTGCCCAAGGACACATCGACTGCCGAAGCCGGGTATCGAACCACCGGCCCTCTGATTGGAGAACTACCTTGCTCTCCACTACGCCACAGCTGCCCCAGGTAGTAACAGTTCATGTTGAAGGGAACGCTCTGAAATCACTGCTGTTGACGAAACGTTCATCCAGTAGAGGTCAGTAAAACAACATTTATGATACAAATACTTTCTGTGTTTGCAGTTTTGAAAAAAACATAAATCAACTACAAAGAGACACAAAACAACCACAGAAAGACACAAAGAGACCAAAAAAACTTTGAAGAACCATACCACAACAAAACTGCCCTGTGGATTCTAGATATTCAGATACCAGACAGCATCCACACATTCTCCACTTACTAATCTGACCAGGATACTTCCTTGTCTCTGTGTGACTCACTTCATCTGTCACGGACTTATTTCTATTGTGGATCTATTTTTTGTACTTCTTCTTTACCATGTGGTCCAAATGTGGAGCACCAGGACGTGAGGTGGAGGAGGAACAGTATGCAGCACTTCACAAAAACAAAAGAATAAAACAATTGTTCTGTAGAGTCTTCTTCGTTGATCAGTCTGAATGAAGATGTTTGATAAACTTCTCCAAAACACCGACCTGAAGGTTTTGTTCTCTCGCGTTCCCACTGAAACTTCAACAACTTCCGTCTGTTTTGTCTTTTCTACCTCAAGTTTTCAGTGAAGGAAGGGAAGGAAGGAAATCCCGTCCTGAGATTCTGGAGGACACGTTAGTTAACACATCATTTAATCCTTCGATTCCAGGTGTGTGTTCGTCTCCAGCTCTGTTTGATTTCTCCTGCAAACAGAATTGAATAGAACTCCTGAAAATCACATCAGGCTCACAATCTCCTATTTGTTTAGCTTCATTATAAACAAGTTCTGCACCAAACATGAGGACATTTTATATTTTTAACATCATGCATTATGTTGACAACTGAACGAGGAAACAGACGTGCCCTCCAGGAAATAACGCCTAAAAACGATCAGTTCATTTTAAACTAGATATATACTGAGGAGAAAAGTTTATTTGATTATGTATTAATTAAATGTATTACAGCGTGCGATGAGCTGCAGACTGATGGTGTTAATGTAAAATAGACTTGACTGTAGAAAAGGAAAAGAGCATCTTTCTGATGTATTGTCTAAACCAGGGTCTTCAACGTTTTTCAGGCCAAGGACCCCCAAACTGATAGAGAGATGGAGCAGGGACCCCCTACTATATATATTGTATAAAATTGTGTTTTATATTAAACTGGGCCTAGTGCCATGTATAAACATATCTTGTTATTGTGCATTAAATACTACATACATAATACAGTTTTTTTAGCCAGGAATATCTTGCAAAAATGATTGCACATTTTTTATTTTTTACAAAATAACATTGTAGCGTGCGTCCTCCTGTCTGGGATCTTAGTTAGCTGGGGACCGAATAGGCTCTCGGCCAATCACAGGGAACCTGACAGAGCCAGCATGTAACATACGGCCTCGTGATTGGCTCAGCAGCGAGAGGGTGGGCCTTCTCTTTGAGTGACAGGTCCAGACTAGTCTGTGAGTGAACCTGGAGAGAGTCTGTGTGTCTGAATGTGTGCATTTATGACTGAAAGAGAACATCTTCTGCCTCCATCCATCCATTCCTACAACATGTTGGATTCATGTTAATGTGTATTTAAAGACATTTACATTTGTGGGAAAGAAATGGGGCAAAAAAAAATTGTCTAATCAACCAAATATTTTCCGACCCCGACCCCCTGTTGAAGACCTCTGGTCTAAACGATATAAAATGAGTTCCTTTTTACTGTGAACAGTGCGATGCTTAGTTTAGCAGGATAAAAATAATAATTTATTTGATGAATATTGATGATGCACAAAGATTGATATGGCTGTTTTCATGTGAACATATAAATAGGCCAGTATGGCTGAATTTGTAGGTTTTTGTGAAAGATTGGTAAAAGAGAATAAAAGCTCTTAACTAGATATTTAATGTTTTTTTATATATGCAGACGGGAAGACGTATGACATACAGTGGTGTCTTGTGGGAAAGAATACATCAATGGATGTAAGTTAATGACAACAGTTTTGTCTTTCAGTGCAGCAGCGCTGTTGTAATTACAGAATACTTACATGAAGGATCTTTTAGCATCAGATTGATTGTCGTTTCCATTTTCTTCCTCCTGTCTGAGTCCAAAAGACATCATCATTAGTATTAACCAAACACACTCAATGCATTAATAAGTGAAGGCTGGATTATTATTAATATTTACCTTTTAAACTTTTTAAGAATGGCTGTTTTATATTTGTAGCAGATAGATAAGACTATTGCTATTAGAACAAAGAATACGATCAGCCCAACTGTAATTCCTGCAACATTTGAAGAGCCTGAAACGATAAAAAGAGCAAGTTCATTTATTTTTCTACCAAACAAACCTCCACAAGCACAACGACTGTAGCATGACGGCCTGATGTGAACCGTTACAACGGGCGGATTGCTGACAGTTATCTTACTTTTAATAATCTGAATCTGTAAAGTAACTTATGTTATCAGAAAAAGTGCAGTTGAGTAGAAGTATAAAGTACAAGCACCTCAAAAGTGTGTCATTAATTTAGTTTTTTACTCGTGTTGTGTAGGAGTGTGATTTCCGGCTGCAGTGACTAACTGAACTGTCTGTAAACGGTGAGTAAATACCTGGGCGTGTTTTAAACCAGATACCACAGATGATGACAGTGATAATGAAAGTTCCTGTCTCTTTGCGTCTTACCTGATCTTTCCTCTATCCTCAGGAAGGTGTTGGATACGTATGTCTCCTCAGCGTTACTGAGCTCACAGGTGTAAATCCCCTCTTGATTTGAAGTTAACTCCTTTAGCGTGAGGCTGCCGTACTCAGAAACACTCTTCACCTGCTGCCTCCACTCCTCTTTGCCACAGTTCAAAATGCTCAGTAGGTAGCAGTAACGCTGGCAGATATATTGATCGTAAAATCAGAATTTTCTTGTATAGATGTATTCTTTATTTCATTCAATCAGTCACTTGTTTAAGTTATTTAATATTATTATTATTATTTTTTTTTATTATTTTTTTTCCGATAGGGGCCCCCTGGCGGTCAGGAGGCCCCAAGCGCCCGCTGTATCGCTATGCCTCGGGCCGCCAACGGCCAGATGACGTAAGCACGTCGTTTGTGCGAGCACATAAACCCTCATAGAAAATGTATTGGGAGCATGATTTTTGAAAAAACGGACGTACCATGAATGTCAATGGGAGAGTTCTGGTGCAAATTTGGGCTTGACAGAAATCGCCCCAAATGGGCGTGGCAACACCAGGCGCGACCTTAATCTGATTGGACAATGACATATACAACTAGTTTGCATACAGCAGATTAATCACCCGCCTTAACAACTAGATAAAAAAAAAA
>NW_026552838.1:0-23651 GCF_027596085.1 Anoplopoma fimbria | reverse complement strand
GGTCTCAAGAGATCCTGTTTCCAAACAGCGACGATCCCAATATGTGTTGCCTCAGAGTCTAAAGGACAAAGCATTGTCCGGCATCCATGATCTGGCAGGTCATCAGGGCCAGGATCGTACTCTTTCGCTTGCAAGACAGCGTTTCTATTGGCCTGATATGGAAAAGGATGTGAGGGCACATGTAAAATGCTGTCAGAGATGTGTGTTTGGGAAGTCACCGGAACCAGCTGCTCGTGCTCCTCTGGAAAGCATCAAGAGTTCAGCTCCAATGGAGTTAGTGTGCATGGATTTCTGGACTGCCGAAGACAGCAAGCAGCGGTCTGTTGATGTTTTGGTAGTCACCGACCACTACACCAAACTGGCTCATGCCTTCCCTTGTGCCAATCAAACAGCGAAGCAAGTCGCAAGGAAGCTTTGGGATAATGTGTTCTGTGTTTATGGTTTCCGGCGAGGATACATTCCGACCAGGGCGCCAATTTCGAGAGCAACCTGATTGCAGAGCTCCTCCGATTGGCTGGTGTTGCAAAATCCCACACGACTGCTTACCATCCGATGGGCAATGGGGGAACCGAGCGATTCAACCGTACCTTGGGCAACATGCTCCGCGCCCTTCCCCTAAAGGAAAAACAGCAATGGCCACAACAAGTCCAGACCCTCACGTTCGCATACAACGCCACCGTCCATGAGACGACGGGTTACGCCCATTTTTCCTCATGTTTGGGCGTGTCCCTAGACTGCCGGTGGACGTCATGTTCAGGCGGGTTCTGGACGACCCTGAAGTTGTTGACTACGACACATATGCAAAGTCCCTGCTTTCTTGCTTGAAAAGTGCTATGGAGATCGCTCAGAAACATACTTCCTCTGAGCAGCAGCACCAGACCCGGCAATACAACAAATGAGCAAAGGGCACTTTCCTGTCAGTGGGAGATCGTGTGTTGGTATCAAATAAAGGGGAACGAGGAAAGAGAAAGTTAGCCGACAAATGGGAGGATGTATCAAGTATCAACGTCTACAAAATACAGGATGCAGTGGGACACACGAGAGTTGTGCACAGGAATCTCTTACTGGAAGTGAACTTCTTGCCTCTCCCTGGATTGGACCAAGCGGAGTCTGCTGATGCAACTGATCAGTCGTGGGCTGAAGAGGATTCTGATGAGGAAGATTGCGTCGCTGATGGTGATGAAATGGCTTCAGTGTCTGGAGAATTGACTCAGGGTGAAATTGCCGAGGACGTTTCAGATTCCAGAGATGAAGAGGAGCTCTCAATCTCATCACTTGACGACTCACCTGAGTCCGAGTTGGCTGTAGGAGAAGAGCATGCTCAGCCTAGTCCAGCACTCAGTCCGGCTGCTGTTATGGATGACTGTCCACCCATCTCAGTCGCTCCGCACAGAGACACACTGCCATCTCAGCATGCTGACACCTCAGGTCGCACTGACTCTCATGCACACACTGAGGATGATGGCACTGTCAGAACACGTGTTGGAAGATTGGTGAAATCAGTGAACAGACTGATTGAATCTATGGTTCAGAAACCTTTTTTTTGAAAGGTCCAAGTTTTTTATTGACGGCCGTTCCCAGCTGTTTTAGATATTGGGCCTTTAATAAGCGTTGAAACTGCTTATGTGATAAGTTTTCTTGGGGCCAGCTTTGAAGTTTTATACACCTACAGATGTCTATGGACTAAGTATTTGGGGCCAAATGTTGTGTGGCGTACGAGGCGTCACATTAAGCTAAAGGAAATCTAGAGATTTGATCAACCTCTTTCTTTCCTGAACCTTGTATTAAGGTAACTTTCGAGTTGACTATGTGGACTAGGTCCATCTTTCATTTGTGCCAGGTTGTGTCAGTGATAGACTTTTTGTAAGCCTGAGAAGACATCCTTAAATCAGGATGTTGGTGAATTTCAGGAGGGGTGTATGTAACCAGGGTGAAACAACATGTTTTAGTTATGTTGAAATGTCACCAAATTCTGATTAATAAGAAGCAAATATGTGTTTAGGCTATGTTCAAGGTCCCTTTTGTAACCTGTTCCAACCCCTATGTTAATGTGTTTTCTATACCTGTACTGTCGCTTTAAGAAAAGTTCATGTTTTAGTGACGTATATGCAGCGCCAAGCTCAGAATGCCGTTGGCTGTCTGAGTGGAGGTATGTTGATGTATTTGTCGTCACATTCTGAGCATATAAATCGTTTTGTAGATAATGTAAATGTTATATATGAACATGCTACAGCACTGTTATAACAGCTAACGCTTTGCAAATGTACTTTTTGAGAGTTTATTGTATATATGTGCATCAGAGTATCCGTTTGTTTGTTTGCTAGGCGGGAATGTGGTCCTGGCTATGACGGTTTACATGACGGTTACGGTTGCGATGACATGATTTTCTTTGGCTCATCCAGGTATGAATGTTTTATCTGTTTTGTGTATATTATCTATGCGGGTTATGTTTATGTTTGTTGGAGTGTAGTCAAATCGCATTCATTATGCTATTTTGTTTATTTTTATGTTATTATATATTGTCAGAATGCCGTTGGCTGTCTGAGTGGAGGCGGGAATGTGGTCCTGGCTATGACGGTTTACATGACGGTTACGGTTGCGATGACATGATTTTCTTTGGCTCATCCAGGTACCAATAAATGAGAAACCCTCCATTGTTGTCCAGCCGTCCTTCCACCCTTCCAACGCAGAAACCAGAACACAACGCAGATAGACACTCGTTACAGTTGCATGTAGAAGTACTAACAGTATGAGGCTAGGTTTATTTGTCTCAAGGGCAAATGTCCTGCAGGACTAGCAGACATAAACACTTGTATTTATCTATTCTTCTACTGGGAGAGCACCTGAGGAAGTGGCTGACTGGGAGCCCAAAGCTGAATATTCAAAACCACCAATATACAAAAGGGATTAATAGACATGACAGGTAAATGAACTCAAGGGAAAATAAAGAAATGGCTCCTACACAGTGCAGACATGATTTTATGTTTGGCACGCGTAATTTTACCATTTACCTTAATGACCATAGATATGGCATCTGAATGGATGTTGATCATTCACATTCTGAAGGAATTCTTATGCAATAGAAAACACTGATGAGGTAGTGTAATCAGTTTTCCTTGGTGTTACAAACAATTGTTATATGACTATGTGAGTTAGAACTATTTTTTTCCCATAAATTGCTCCCCGCACCTCCGCCCCCCTCTGGACCTATTGCCCCCCTCTGCCACCCCAGGGCAAAATCTCTAGAACCGCCACTGCTCCTGCTACAGGCACAGTGCTATAGAAGTCTGCAAGAGGCATACTGGAACACGCCACACCACTGAAATGCTGTTTCAGTATGTTAATAATTACTTTTGGGTTCTCATGAGGCTTCAGTGAAGGATTGCTATGGAGTGTTATCTTCACAATGTCCCTGGCTTTCCCCATTAATCTAGACCAGCCTTTCTCAAAGTGGGTACCGCGGCACCCTGGGGTGCCCCGTGACTGTGTCAGGGTGCCGCCAAAAAATTACGTATTCTGACATTTAATTTAAAAAAAAAAAAAAATCTGACATTTCATATATGACATATATGTATATATTGAATACCATAGCCGGACAGTAACGGAGTACATTTACTTGAGTACAGTACTTAAGTACAATTTTGAGGGATCTGTACTTTACTCGAGTATCATTCTTGGGGAGTACTCACGACTTTACTCAAGTACATTTGAGAGGCAAATATTGTACTCTTTACTCCGCTACATTTCTATCCATAACCGTGAGTAGCCGTTACTTCAAATAAAAAAATAAAAATTTAAATCCTCAATTTGTCGTTTCCCTCTCAAACGTGATTGGATTGTGCAGGCACCACTGATTGGGACAGCCAATCAGCAATCACCTTCAGTTTTCTGCCAAAGTCAACTGTCAGATTAGATGAGAGACGTTATAACCATGGACGAAACAATGGAAGAAGCCGGAGCAGGTCCGTCCCAGGAATTTGTAAACCCGTGGCCCCACCTCGCCAGCCTATTCACATTTTCCGAACAAGTCGGTGATAGTTTTCGTTTTAAGTGTTTGCTATGTTTACCGAAGCAGAATTTCATCACTGCCTACAAAAATTCCACATCCAACTTGCGGAAGCATGTCAAGGTACGTACATTCAACTTCCTTACATTTCTAAGCTAGATTCTAGCTCCAGGAAAGTGCTCTAAATGATTGGCTAGATGCGATAATGCAGCTTTTTACATTCTCGGTTACGTTTGAGTAGTCGAAGCCACATGCACCCGCCAATTTGCTACCTGTAGCTAGCCATTCAGATAGCTAACTTTAGCCTGACAATATTTAGCACAAGCCGAGGCAAGCAAATCGTGTAACACAGATAATCAACTGAAGTCCTTTCAGCTTTATGTTTTGACATGCCCCTGACAAATAGAAAGAACATACAGTGTATCTTTTCTAGTCTAAGATCGAGTATGATACATTTTTTTTACCATACAAAAGTAAAAGCCGAATTAGTTCAGTTGTAGACTATGCTAGTTGCAAGCAGGGCATTTCAGCGCTCTTGTTTCACCGGAGTGAATAACTATAGCTAGCCCTACAGTTTAGTCTAAGGGGCTATTTGGCTTTTTAAAAAGTAGCAGTTCAGCTGGCCTAGACAGGATTACAAAAGTGTTTGAATACATGAGAGATATGCTACCCAAAGTCTTGTATTTGCCTGACCTAATATTGCAGGACTTGTTAGAAAGACAGAAGCACCTAAATACTTTGCTCTACCGGAATCTACAGCGAGCTAGCAAGACCGCGCACACGAAACAGACGTGGTCCAAACCGCGTTAGCATTTTTTTTTTTTAATACCGGGTTAATCCTTCCAGGCTATGTGGAGTGAGTTTGTCTGTCATGCATGTGTCTAAGTGTGTCAGTAAATAAGGAATATGATGTCTAATACAATGTTTGTAGGCAGCAGTCCTGTAAGTAGGGGTGTTAAGTCTAAGATGGTGCCTTGTGTTATAGTCATGACGGGATGCATTTTGAGTGAACATGTTCAGGAAATAAGCAGGGAGGTTTTTGTTTAAGAACTTGTGGTAGAATTTCAGGCACTGTATTATGTAGATATCATCTAATTTTAATTGATTTAACCGTATGAAAATTGGCTCAGTATGCTCATTATATTTGCTTTTGCATTTGTGTAGCGCGCGCACGAGGGAGAGGGACCTAGAGACTGTGCGTGTGTGAGGCAGTGTGCATGTGTGCCTCAGTAGCATCCTGATTATATGGATATCTGCGGGGCGAGGGCTTCAATTACCTCTCTCTTTTTTGACTATACATGTGTTTGCATCCCTGTTTGCTGATCCCCGTAAATTAAAGTTAGTTGCACCAGTAAAACCAATTAAAAAGTTAGTCTGGAACCATTGGAAAATTATGAACAACCAGCACTTCATAATTAATAATACTGCTATGTAGACTATATGATGGGAATCTTTCCTAATATTTATTAGTTTTATATAGTGTAAACTGAAATATTATACTTTGTTTTACAGAGAAGGCATGAGACACATATGGAGAAATACTCCAAACTGACTTCAACAGCCTGCAAGAGGCCATCGGATGGTGGAACAGGCTTCAAGGGGAAGCAAATGAAGCTGTTGGAGACCAAGCAGGTGTCTCAGAAGACGGTTGATCAGGCTATCCTCCGCTTCATCGTTCAAGGTCTCCAGCCCTTCTCCCTGGTTGAGAAACCATCCTTTCAAGACCTTATTGTAGAATTGCAACCGAGAAGTGCTGTCATGTCCCGCACAGTTTGTAAGATTGATTCAGCTACATCTAAAATGAAAGAAAGTCTCAAGAACGAAATGAAAGAGGTACCATACATTGCCACCACTACTGATTGTTGGACGGCCAGGAGAAGAAGCTTTATAGGTGTAACAGCCCACTGGCTCGATCCTTGCAGTTTTGAACGCCGTTCAGCTGCCCTTGCTTGCCGTCAACTAAGAGGCTCCCACACATTCGATGCCTTGGCAGCTGTTTTGACCGACATTCATGCAGAGTATGAAATAAGTCTAAAGGTTGTTAGAACTACAACAGACAACGGGTCGAATTTCGTCAAAGCGTTCCGTGTCTTTGGTCAGCAGGACGAAAATAACAATGAAGAGTTAGTTGCAGAAGGCACAATCGAAGAAGTAGGAGAAGATTGTGATGCATCTGATGGTGAAGAGGAGGTGGAACTCATTGATGTGGAAGCCATTCTGGAGGAAGATGATGGGCTTCAGTATCAGCTGCCGAAACATCATCGGTGTGCATGTCATTTACTAAATTTAGTTTCCACAGTCGATGTTGATAAGGCTAATACGACAGAAGCTTACAAGAAATTGTCCAGATCAGCCTTTTCTAAGTGTCAGGCACTCTGGAATAAAGCATCAAGGTCTCCTCAAAATGCTGAGCTTATAGAGGAACACTGTAAGCTTCACTTGGTACAGCCTAATTCAACTCGATGGAACTCGTCTTTCATGGCCGTGGAACGTGTGGTCAGAATCATTAAAGACCAAGGACAGGGGTCTGTGAGAACGGTCTGTGCTGCACTCAATGTTCCAATGTAAGTAGCTTATGTTAATGTATAATTGTGTTCTTAATTTGTTAGAATAATGCTTACCACATTATCTGCTGTAGGTACATAAACAAATTAATAAATGTCCAGCATTGCACAGTGGTTCTGTATACATTTTGTGGAAATATGTGTTTGTTTATTTTCTTCTGTTTCTATTAGGTACAGTCCGGCTGACATAGCCTTTTTAGGGGAATATGTCACCACCATGAGTCCAGTTGCGAAGTCCTTGAACATACTACAAGGTGAAGTCAACATTCAGATGGGCTGGCTGCTCCCGACAATCACCACCCTCACAACCAAGCTTGAAAAGTCCAGACCGTCACTCAGATTTTGCAAGCCACTTGTTGATGCTCTTCTTGAAGGTTTGAGGAAGCGGTTTGAGAGCATGATGTCAGAGCCAGAGCTAATTGCAGCAGCCATACTTGTTCCAAGGTTCAAAACCTCCTGGACCAGCAATGACACAGTCCTACAGCTTGGTAAGGAAAACGTTTTATTTTTGTTTGTTTGCTTGTTTTTTCAAAAACCTTTACATCCAACAATGATTCTATGCAGTTGCTTACTTACAGAGTAATAATAACAAAAATGTGTGTTTGTTGGTGTGATTCTGCTGTTTCTAATCAAGGCCTTAGTTACATCAAGACACATCTGCCAGAACATGATGAAGGTCTTCGGTCTCCTGATACCACAGCATCCTCTTCTGAAGATGATGACTTCTTCTCCAATGTCAAGCCGACACATTCCAATGAGATAAGTCAGCAACTTGATGGATACCTAGCCGCTACAGCTGATGGAGTGAATACACTGGCCCCCTATCCAGCTGTGCGTAACCTCTCACTAAAGCTCAACACAGCCCTGCCAGCTTCAGCAGCGTGTGAAAGGCTTTTTAGCATTGCCGGTTTGCTTTTCACCCCAAGAAGGGGATCAATTCATTCACAGAATTTTGAGAACCAACTTCTCCTCAAGTTGAACAAGGAGTTCATGAAATTTGATTGAACTGAAGTACAGTACACACACACACACACACACACACACACAAATGTCCTGTGCTACTTACACACATAGGCGTAATTTACGGGGGGTTAGAGGGGTTATAACCCCCTCAATAATCAGATCCAGCTAATATAACCCCCTCAATATCATCACACATAATTCAGATGAACAAAAAATGAAATATTCTGAATTAATACCTTGTTTGTTTTCTTTATTAATTTAATTTGTCAGCAAGATAGTATCATGTTTTGATAATCTGTAATGTACACCCCCCCAGCCCACCGACTACTTGGTATTACCCGAACTATTTCGCAAGGTCGCTGGGATGAATAGTAAGAGAAGACTAATGCTAACTGTACATGAATGGATATGAAAAGGACACTGAAAGGCAGCCAGGGCCAGACAACAATTTTTAATTGTTGGTCGTCAAAGGAGCCAAAAGCCAAAAGGAGTAAAAATCCTGACGATAAGGAGGTAAATACCCGTATTGTTAAGTTAGGTGTTATCATCCACTCTATATTTTTTCACTACCTGGATAGTTTACGCCTCCATTTAAAGTGGAGAGGGACCTTCACTTTCCCCATACAAACCCTCAGAATAAAGAGGTAGTATCAGTGGAGAAACAAAATAATTTTCGATTGAGAGCATAATTTCACATTCAAACAGTATCGTTGGTGTGCTATGTGCAGTAAAACCAGACGATCTGAATAATTCCTGATTCATGCCAGATATTTATTTCCCGCTTTGTAAGAGCTAGCTAGCTAACTATGTGAACTTTATATGATTAGCATAGGCTACGTTGTAATGGCAGCGATAGACGTCCTCAAACTAAGATTCTAGAACCCACTGCCTCAAACGTACTCGGTTACAGGTGGGTAAAATGCAATGTGAGTACAGAGACCAAATTGCTGTTTGCTCCCATACAGTCACACATACAGTTTTTTGGGGGAATGCATTAATTTACTTAGAGATGTCATCCATTGACAGCTAGCTCCTGTGGGCTAGTTCAGAGGTTACACCACTCCTTTTGAGCGTGCACTCCTGTACTGTACACACACATACACACACACACACACAACGGTTAATGACGGTGCATGTGAGTAGGCTTGCTCGTAGGAAACATTGAAACAGCATTATTGTTATTATTAATAATAATAATAATAATAATAATAATAATAATGGTATTATTATTATTATTATTTTATACAAAAATGTGTAGCAGTCTAAATGTGCTAGTAAGTGGGCAAAAGGAGTTTAAAATGCTTTACAACTTTTTGGTGAGGGAACACATATTCTCCAAAACTGATATCGATACCACCTCTCTCAACCCATTTAATATTTTTTTATATATCAGGAGAAGAGGGAAAGAGAGGGAAATGGCCAAGGAGGCGACAGAGGGTCAGGTGACCAGAAAGAGAGAGAAGAAGAAGACAGAGGAGGCAACAGAGCAATTGAAGGAGAGAGAGGAGGCGACAGAGGGACAGGTGACCAGAAAGAGAGAGAAGGCGACAGAGCAATTGAAGGAGAGCGAGGAGGCGACAGAGGGTCAGGTGACCAGAGAGAGAGAGAAGAAGGAGACAGAGGAGGTGACAGAGCAATTGAAAGAGAGCGAGGAGGCGACAGAGGGTCAGGTGACCAGAGAGAGAGAGAAGAAGAAGGAGACAGAGGAGGCGACAAAGGGTCAGATTAGGGCTGCAGGATATATCGGCTATGTACGATATATCGATATAATTTCCAAGGGGATACAAGATTTGACAATATCGTTTATATCGATATATGCGTTAAAATGGTCAGTTTCGCCTCAAGCGTCTGTGTTTGCCTTGGGAGACTGTGAGCGCGACCGCGACCCCTCCCACTCTGTCGTTCCGAACGTGCCGTGTGCAAAGACGCGTCTTTCCCGCCCCCGCCACCCCCTCACAACAAATCAAGCATGGAGGATCCCGATAAAAAACGAGACGGCGGAGCGAGACGACATTGTTTCTAAAAGGAGAAACAACGGTTCCATCATATGGAAATGGTTTGGTTTTAAAAAAAAAGATGAGCAGCAGCTGCAGGTCATCTGTAGGGAATGCAACAAAACAGTTGCGTCCAAAAGTGGAAGCACGACCAATCTTTTCCACCATTTGCAGCAGCGGCACAAAGTGCAATACGAGGAATGTGTGAAACTCCGTGGCTGTGCTGCTGCTGCTGCATCACCGACCGCGAAAGCATCTTCTGCGGCTGCCCCAAAACAATGTCTATTGCAAGAATCCTTCACTCGTGGTGAGCCATATGACAAGAAAACCGCAAAGTGGCGTGAGATCACTAAAGCGGTAGCCTACCACATTGCAAAAGACATGGTCCCGGTCGCAACGGTCGCCCAGGATGGTTTCAAAAAGTTGCTCCGAACAATGGACCCAAGGTACAATTTGCCAAATCGAAACTATTTCTCTGAAGAAGTGCTGCCAGAGATGTACACCACTCTCAGGCAAAAGCTGACAGCCCGGCTCGCAACAGTAAAATATTTTGCGGTCACTACCGACATGTGGTCCAGTAGGACCTGCGAGCCGTATATGTCATTGACAGTTCATTTTATCGAGGACTGGAGAATGGAGTCGGCGTGCCTCCAAACCAGCTACTTTCCTCAAGATCACACCGGAGAGCACATCGCTGAAGCCCTGCAGGATGCCCTCTCAAGCTGGAAGCTGGAGGAAAAGCGGCTGGTGGCCATAACCACCGACAACGGGAGCAACGTTGTTAAAGCGGCCCAACTGCTAAAATGGCTGAGGATGCAATGCTTTGGTCACCGACTTCATTTGGCCATTGGTGAGTACAATGGCAAAGTAATAGTTACAGGGAAGAGAAAATGTGTGCATGCTTTAAAACGGTTGTTTGCCATAACAACTTTTTCACACAGTTAAATGGTGTTTGAATTTGACATAAAATCTAAATCACACACCTCCCTCTTAAACACAGGTGATCTTCCTTTTTTAGATAATAAAAATCAAAGAAGAATTACATTTTTTAAATACTTTTATTTTAAATGTTTTCTTTTAAAGAACACGAACACACAACTGAAAAAGTGAATACAAAAACAAAATAAAATAACACGGCGTACTCTACTTAACAGGTTTCTAAGACATTGTTTAAATTAAAAGGTTAAATGAAAAAGTCAATGATTTAAAATATTTAACAATTTTATTTCAGGACATGGCATGGATGATCACCGCATCACAAGGTGCATTGCGCTGTGCAAGAAAATGGTCAGCAGCTTTTCCTATAGCTGGAAACGGAGGAGAGAATTGGCTGAGGTGCAGATTCAGCTGGGTCTACCGACTCACCAGCTCATCACAGAGTCAGCCACACGTTGGGGATCGAGACAGCAGATGATCAGCAGGGTCCTGGAGCAAGAGGCAGCCCTCTCCAAAGTCCTGTTTGCTGACAAGAAGTCGAGACATCTTGTCCTTAACTGGCAGGACGTAGAGGTCCTGCAGGCAGTCCAGAAAGTCCTGAAGCCCCTTCATGACTTCACAGACGCTCTCTCCGGTGAAGAGTATGTCACCCTCTCCTACGTCAGGCCTGTGCTACACCTCTTCAACTCAAGTCTCCTAATATGGGAAGATGATGATAGTGAGCTGTGTAGGTCGATCAAGACCAGAATCTTGGATTACCTTAATGCCAAGTATGCTGACCCAGACACAAGTGACCTTTTGGATATGGCATCACTTGCGGATCCACGTTTCAGGGTCCAATACATCCCAGGTGAAAGAGTTGAGGCACTGAAACACAGAGCTGTGTTGGAGGTGGAGGCCTTGCAGGCTGATTTGGGCGGAGGTAAGCCGGACCCGGCTGGCCCTGTGCCAGAGGAACCAGGAATGCCAACACCATCCACAAAGAAGAAGTCACTGGCCAGCTTCTTCAAGCAGAGCACAGCCACCAACACCAGGCTGACACAGAGGGAGGCGATTGAAAGTGAGCTTACAAGCTACTTACAGTCAGCTATCATCGACCACGACACAGATCCTCTCCAATGGTGGAAGATGCATGCCGATATTTTTCCAGCACTGAGCCTCCTGGCAAAAAAGTACCTTTGCGCACCAGCAACCAGTTCCCCTTCTGAAAGGGTTTTCAGTTGCAGCGGCAACATTGTCAACTGTCACAGGGCATCCCTGAAGCCTGAGGCGGTTGATAGACTAGTTTTCCTTGCACAAAACCTGTAAAATATAGGAGCACTGCAAATGAGAAAAGTTTTTTTGGCCTGTTCTGTTGGTAATTTTGTTCTGTTTACATTCTTGTTCTTTGCACAGCTGTAGGAGAAGAAAAATCTTAACCCTTTTCATTTAATTAAAACTATTTAATATATTTGTTATTTCACACAATGTTAGATGTTGGCACCACTTAATTTGTCAAAGAGATTTAAAGATTTTATTTATTTTGTTAAGAAGCATAAAAACTGTTCTCTTCATGTGTTCATGTGTTCATTCAATGTACCTTTTTTGCACTTGGCACATGTGCCAGCCAGAGTTCCATGTTCCATTCTGGTGAAAATGACTATACAAAATCACATGTTGATATATGTTGCAGTCATACTGATCTGTGTTTTATTAAAAGTGCTTGCAACGTCTCACATGTGGCTTTTGACTTAAAAAAAAACATCTAACCCACTCTATCGAAAATATCGAGATATATATCGTATATCGCCATTCAGCCAAAAAATATCGGGATATCATATTTTGCCCATATCGTGCAGCCCTAGGTCAGATGGCCAAAGTGAGGGAGAGAGAGCACAGAGACAGGCAGCGCAGGAGGCACAGATGACCAGGTAAGAGACCTCAAACAAAATTGTGCATGCCATACACTGTCAGAACACTGACGTTCTGTGAACTGCATACTACTCTGTAGTATTCCATAAGAGTTTAAGGACTGAAACCACTTGATTCTCTACTATAGCACGTGGGGGGTTGTCAAACTCTAGGCATTGTTATAATAATAATATTAATAATAATTCATTTAATTTGTAACATACTCTTAATTCTGAGGAATCCCAGAATCCCAGTTATGGGTTTTAAGTGTAAATAAAACTGTAGATGCCCTTTCAAAAAGTGCTGACTTATCTTGACATTGCTCATTGTGCCTAGTATTTAGTTTTGAATGAGAGATCTTGTGTAATTTGGTTGCTGTGGTTTCCTCACAGAGGGTCACATGATGAGGGCAGCAGTCAGGCAAATGAGCAGGTGAGAACACAAGGGAACATAATTTAGCTGTGAAGAGCATTATTGATCAATACATTCATTTAATAGGATTGTTATTTCAGAGAGTGACAAGTTTTCATGTCATATGTTACAGGATATTGAGCCCCAGGGATTTGATGTTTCAGACATCCTCACCTGCACAAAGCCTGCACAACCTGACCCTAAGCTTATAGTAGTGCAGAAGCGAGATAACTGTGTGTTGTCTTTTCAAGAGAAATGGTTCAAAACTTTTCCTTGGTTACATTACAGTGCCACTTTACAAGGAGTCATATGTTTTCACTGTGCCAAGGTTTTTTTGAATCAGCCAACATATGCAAGCAAGTGTGACCCTGCCTTTGTGAGTGTAGGCTTTAGAAATTGGAAAAAGCTATCCAGAAGTTCTCACAACATGCAAAAAGTCAGTTGCATATCCATGCCGTGAACATCTATGCACAAAAAGCTGGTAACACTATGCTGCCGTGCTAAGGCAAAAGACCATAACTTCAAGTTTGGTCAAAAATGAGTTTTTGACGTATTTGGAACCACACGCCTTAGTTTTATCATGTACACAAATATCAAGCCCAAATTCGGTTGTTTTCGGGCAAAAACAAGATGGTGTTTTGCCGTAAGTTCAAAAGTGCAAGGCGAAACTGAGGCAGAAGCCCGTAACTTCAGATACGCCTTTTTGCCTTCCTCTCACCCTTGTCCTGAGCATTCGAATGAAGTTACTGTGCGCCGCCCCGAAGTTACGGCTCTATGCCTTAGTATGACTGACCAACCGTAACGTCAGATACACCTTTCTGCCTTCTTATCACCCACTCCTGAACATTCCAATGGAGCCACAGTGCACTGCCCCGAAGTTACGGCACTCTGCCTTAGTATGACTGCCATCAAAATATTCCCGCGCTGGAGTTACGGTGCACTGTCATACTGTTAAATCACCTCATACACACATAAATAATAAAGTTGTTCTGTACATGCAATACGTGGCTTGCTGTGTTTGGCTTTGTGAAGAGTTTTTACTAGTTCTAGGTTGTGAAGAATGGCATTCTCTCGAGGGAAAATGATGCTGGAGATGGCATTGAAACGTAAATACCAAGATGAAGGTAAGAACATTGGTGTATAAAAAAAAAAAGTTAATCTTGTTAATCTAATCTTACTTTATGTAGCAGTGATGAACAGGTAGCGTTAGCGAAGAAGCAAATGTTATCATACTCGGCTAACCTACTTTACAAACTAGACTTAATGTACACCACACACAATAAGTGTCATCTTCCCCGTTATCAAGCGATGTATTAGGGTATATTACGCGATGTTTCAATTCCTAGCCCATGAAACCAGTTTATGAAATACACTATATTTTGTCGGTCAATGACAGTCCACTGACGGCAAGCTAAGGAATTGCTGTTGCAATGACGAACACACACACACACACACACACACACACACACACACACACACACACACACACACACACACACACACACACACACACACACACACACCACCAACAACAACAACAACACCGGCAGCAGCATTAAATCCACCACGAGCTTTTAAAACTTTCTGCCGGATAGTTATGGGCTATGTGGGAAAGTCGAGGCTAGTCGAAGCCAGCAAAAGGTCGATACTGATTTGCAGTGCATCATGGCGTTAAGGGTGCTTTGATCCACAGCCCGGTAATGAGGATATAGCCTACCTGAAATGAAATGTGCATGGCCTGACAATGACAGAAGGGCTTATCTGACCGCAAAGCAAACTGCTAGTTGAAGCCATGACAAAACGACACACACATGCACACAACCAGCAGGGAATATAGTAAACCAATGCCTACCTTTGGACGCTGATTTAAATCCATGGTAAACAATCGACAAGAGGGGGAAATCCATTAAATCCACCACGAGTGATTCACTTGCACTGACCAGCAAATTAGTGTGCGGTCTGTACGTGGTATAAATAATGTTGACTAAGCGAATGCAACTTCCTTAACTGGATGTCACCCACGTTTGAATTCGCAACAAAAGTAAACAAAATTGGTCATTGGATGGATCTGATCATGTGACTCACAGAAGCTGGGAATCAACTGCGGTTTTTTGCCTGATGCACTGTGATTGGATTAGGCCATTGACATGGGATTTAACCCTTTGCCGTCCCTAAATTATGCTTTCCACAGGCTACTATCTACTCAGTTGTATCTACTCAGTTAATATAAGTATGACACACACACACACACACACACACACACACACACACACACACACACACACACACACACACACACACACGTCTGATGTCAGGTGGTGCAGCGGCATCTAATGCCCATGATTTAATCAGTAATTGGTTGATATGCTACATTGAATATGCCTTGTTCACTAAAAACAAACAAGAAAATCCATAGCCTAGTGGCAATGTCTGCCGTTGCACCGCCCTGAAGCGTGCTACTGTGACACACACACACACACACACACACACACACACACACACACACACACACACACACACACACACACACACACACACACACACACACACACCACTGAATTATCATATTAAGCACATACTGTACAACAATGAACTTGTCAATTGTCACATTAAACACATAAAACGTCCATGTCAATCCTTTGGGGTGGGTGCAGTGTGTGTGTGTGTGTGTGTGTGTGTGTGTGTGTGTGTGTGTGTGTGTGTATGTGTGAGAGAGAGAGAGAACGAGAGAGTGAGCGTGTGTGTGTGTGTATGTGTGAGAGAGAGAGAGAACGAGAGAGTGAGCGTGTGTGTGTGTGTGTGTGTGTGTGAGTCCAATAATGTCAACTATCGATCCATCCTCTAAGTTAATGAATTTATTTTCAGATGATAAACACAGATTTTGAAGACTTGAATGAGTTATACGACTCTACATCAGAGAGTGGCGATGAGTATGTGCCAGATTCCACGTCTGAAAGTGACGAAAGTGATGTCAGCATTTCAACAACTGAAAGGAAACAAAGGTGGCCAGTGGGTGAATTATTTTCTGACTCTGAAGTGGTGACTCCAGTATGTGACTCCACAACAGTAGGTGACTCCACAACAGTAGGTGACTCCACGACACCAGACCTTGAAAACTTGAGAACAAACATCAGTACATGTGATGTCAGTACAGACGAAGAACCCTGCTCAAGTCAAGATGCAACTGACACCATACTTGTGCAAGCTTCACAAAAGAGGCATGGAAAAAGAGTTTACAACAAACGACAGTATTGCTTATATTGCAAAAAAGCAAATGCAAAAATGGCCAGACATCTAGAACGTGCACACCACGATAAAGTTGATGTGGCTCAAGCTATAAGTTTACCAAAGGGTTCCTTGGAGAGAAGAAAACTGCTTGACTATATTCGCAACAGAGGCAACTATGCCCACAACGCTGCTGTGCTGAGTCAGGGAGAGGAGAGTTGGTTCCATTTAAATGCCCGAATAAAGATGCACAGGGGAAGGATTTCATGCATTGTGCATACTGCCAAGCTCTTTTCACACGAAAAGTCCTGTGGCGACATATGCGAATTTGCAAACTTAAGCCTTCATCGATACCTGTCAAACCAGGAAAAAATCGTGTTCAGTCTATGTGTACATTCATGCAGCCTGTGCCATCACACATCGGGAAACAGATGTGGGGAGTTATCAGTGCCATGGTTGCTGATCCGATCACTGATGCTGTGAAAAATGACAATGTCATCATCCATGTTGGGCAGCACCTGTTGAACAAGGGTGGGATGTCAGCCAAGAATCAACAGTGTGTGCGTGACAAAATGCGAGAAATGGGAAGACTGGTTCATAATGCCAGAAAAGTTACCCCTTAAAAACAGTGGAGGATTTCATAAATCCAAAGAATTACTTGCAGGTGATCAAAGCTGTCAAGGTGACTTGTGGCTATGACAGTGATTCTCACAAATTCACAATACCATCACTTGCCAAGAAAATTGGCCATACATTGGTCAAAGTCAGCAAACTCCTAAAAGCTCAGGGCTTGATCATGAACAACCATGAACTTGTGAAAAATGCCACTGAGTTTCAGGAAGTCCACAACGAAAGGTGGAATGAAATGATTTCTGCGACAGCACTACGTAACCTCAATGAAGCAAAGTGGAATGTTCCCACTCTGATGCCGTTCACAGAAGATGTGCAGAGACTGCACCAGTTTCTCAGTCAAAAGCAAGAGGAGTACTGCAAAGAACTCTCTGAAAGTCCTTCCACAAAGACCTGGATAGACTTGGCAAAGGTGTGCTTAGCACAGATCATCCTCTTTAACCGTCGCAGGGAAGGAGAAGTGGCAAGCATGCCCTTGTCTGCATTTTTGTCAAGAGACAAGTCTGATCATCACCAGGATTTGGACTGGGCACTGTCAGAAGTAGAGAAAAGACTCTGCAAACATTTCACAAGGATTGTGATCAGGGGAAAAAGAGGTAGACCGGTTCCTATTCTTGTGACTCAGAAAATGCTCAGTGCACTGGAACTCCTGGTTTCAGAGAGAGAGGCTTGTGAGGTACTCAAAGAGAATTGCTACATGTTTGCAAGGCCAGCTGCTAAAACGCATCTCCGTGGTTCGGACTGCCTCCGTGCTTTTGCAGTAGCATGTGGTGCAAAGTGTCCCAAGGCACTGACCTCCACCAGGCTGCGGAAACATGCTGCAACACTCTCAACGGTTCTCAACATGACGGATACAGAGATGGACCAGTTGGCTAACTTTCTTGGGCATGACATTAGAGTCCATCGTGAGTTTTATCGACTACCTGAGAAAACACTGCAGCTTGCCAAGGTTAGCAAGCTTCTCATGGCCCTTGAGCAAGGAAGATTGGCTGAGTTCCATGGCCAAAACCTGGATGAAATCACAATAGGGCCAGATGGTATGTTGTTTTGTCATTTTTCTTTTGTCCATCATGCTTTTGTTTATATTTGCTAATCAAGTTTTTTATATCTCCTCTAGACATGGTCATTTGTCCTGTTGAGACTGATGAGACAGCTAAAACCAGGGGACGACACTATTCATCTCAAGGTATATATTCATTTATCTCAAAAGAAGTGTTTACTGTGTGTGTTTCTCAATGTCCTGTAATCTTTGTCTTTGGCAGAAGAGACTCTTCCACTGACAGAAGAAGAAGGCCCCCACTGACAGAGGAAGAAGGCCCCCACCAACACGCAAGAGAGATACACCATCAGCAGCAGAAGATGACCGTGTCGGAGCCGCAACACCTGTTGAAGGTTGTTTTTTTTAATTCCTTCTTTGATTTTAGCAGAATAAGTACAATGGACACCAGAAAATTACAAAAAATATCTCAGACATGGCCTTCTCTTCATCAGAAAACAGCAGCCCAACTATCATAAAGGTGAATATAGCTTTGGCCACTGTAACTGTAAGCCTGAATGCATTAAACAATGGCTGGGTAGACAGTGAAAAATATCTGATACTGCTGGTTCTGTAATTCTGAACATCGACGTGTCCCTGAATCGAGATCGAGGTCCATTTTCGATTAATTGCCCAGCCCTACTGGTACCTGGATGTACTTTTTTTTTTCTTTTTTTTTTACCTGCTCCTTCAGGTTTCCACAAAAGCAGCCTCGTACTTTATAAAAAGTGACCTCGACACATTGCAGACACTGATTGGTTCCGAGTTTTGTCACAGACAATAACCACGCACGGGGTAAAAGTGTCTAGGCGTCAGTTGCAGCAGCCAAAAAGGGCACGCCATGCTCTTTGGGGGAGCTACAAACCTTCATGTTGCTCACTTGCGAAACGACAGAAAGGCTGGATGACTCCACTCATATCTAGCAAGTGGACCAGCAGCTTTATGGAAGTCCTGTGCGTCATCCAGGGGGTACTATTTTTGCAGTGGAAACTGTCCCCCAAAAGGTACCAGCTTCCAAAAGCGAGTAGAGCCAATACCGCGAGTGGGAACGTGGCTTAAAGGAGAGATTGAAAGGGATAAGATGTGACTTAAATAATAGAGAAATTACAACATCAGAAATTAAGTCCACATCTTTCAATCTCATCAAGCATACAATGAGTCCCGCTGCACAAAGGCATTTCCTCTCATGTTTGTTTCCTTGTCTGTATATCTAACAAATATATCATTCATCTATTTCATAGAATCATCAGCAGAGGTGAGGAATGCAGTCCCATCAGTGAGCAAGAGGAGCAAGCCACTTTCTGGAGATGATGACCGGCTCACAGCTGTGATGTCTGTCAAAGGTGATTTAAATCTTTTTTTTTTTTCATTACAAATCAGATCAACTCAAATGTGAATTGCAACAGCAGTACGCTCGCAGTGCCACTGCTTAAAGCTAATGGGTCTGGTGATGTTCCATGGTGGCATAAATCACTGGGTGCCAGAACACAGTAATAATCTCTGAACATCGATGATCTTGTGTGAAATGGTGACTGAACCATGTACAGTCCTTTGTGTGGTCAGGTAAACAAGATATGTACTACATAAGTGTAAGGTCTATGTGTTGACATTTTTTTCACCCACTCACAGGTAAAGCTCCCAGGAAAAGAAAACCATGGCAGGACGAAGAGGTAAAAGCCGTTGAAAAGCATATGAAGCGGTTCATCACTTCATGCATCGTCCCTTCAAAGAGAGACTGTGAAAAGTGTCTAAGAGCTGAGCCAGCAGCTCTCAATAATCGGGATTGGCAAATGTTAAAATATTATGTATACAACCGCATCACAGCGTACAAAAAGAAAGTCCAGCATTCCTAATGTTTAAAAAAGGCTGATTCTGCTAGTTTTGTGAGCAGTGCTTTGCTTATGTCTTATGTTATGGTTATTTTCACTGTTTTTCTTAGCTTGATACTTGAAAGCTTAAAGTTGGGGCCAACGTGGCAGGCCATCTGTTTATTAAACAGTGACAATTATTTCAATTGATCTGGAGTTGGTCCTTATTGATAGTCATTACAAAGAACTACATCACTCAATGATGGTTTGAAGCAATATCACATGAAGAGGTCATTATGTGCTAAATACTACTGTATTATTATTCTGTGCTATTGCCATTATACAGCGCTTAAAAGAGTGGACGGAAATGCAGATAAAGAATTAGGACAGAAAAGATTTAAGTATTTTATTTTATGACAAACAAAAAGGTACAACCATTGGTTACTTGACGTGGCTCCATCTTTTCCTGGAGCCTCCAGTACCTCCTCCTTGCTCTCTAAGCCCAGTAGCTCCTCCTTGCTCTCTAAGCCCTGCAAGACAGTCTTATTTGTTAGGTCCAACTATTATTGGTTCTAATAAGATAGTATCACTAATTGACATTATGACTCTACAATTATGTAACATTTGAAGCAGCGTCTTACTGTCATGAATTCCCTTGCTTCAAGTCCTTCATCCAACAGCTTCAATGTGGTGATGGCCATGAGGCTGTGGTTGTTGCGAACAGCTGCCTTCTTGCTTTTTTGTACAACCTTGGAAGCATCTTTGCAGTGGACCACGCACCATCATGCCAGTTGTGAGGTACAAGGTTCTTGCGTCAAGTGAAAGGTTGCACAGTAGTTTTTTTTTCAGGGAAGTGACTGATGAGATGCCTGACTCTCCTACATGGCACCTCTTCCATTTTTTGTCCTCCTGATGTGTCCTTGCGGTTTTTAGTTGATTAAATGTACTAATTTATGGTTTGAGTATGGCATATTAAAATCAAAAGTAAATTTAAGATTTTTTTAATGATAATAACTGATAATAATAACGATGGACATGACTTTTTGGGGACCAGTATGGTCCCCAAAAAGTCAAGTATGAAGGTGTGAATTATGTAAATTCTTTGCAAATTCATGCAAATTCGGTCCCCTATCAACACATTGACTTGATTTTTCAGTGGTCCCCATATATGATGGGGAAAACATTTTAATGGAAATTTGCAGGTTTTAAGGCATGTATAGGCTAACTAAACAGTAGTGAGTGTGCTGAATTTTTTTCACACCTCTAGCACCTCTAGAAAGGGTGGTCCCCACCAGTGATGATTAAAAAGTTGGTCCCCAGTAGCCATGAATACCAGTATGTGTGTGTGTGTGTGTGTGTGTGTGTGTGTGTGTGTGTGTGTGATGTGTTTTGGATAATCTGTTTTTATAGGCTGTTTTTATAAGTATTGGACATTTTTTCTTGCTCCGTTACAAAGAAGAGTGTTCATACATTGTGCTCAAAAGCTTGTTTGATGGTGAACACTGTAAATAAACATGATTATTGAAATTGTTGTCAGAAACCTTTACTTTAAGTTACACATACAGACAAGTAATTTCAATTATTTCAGTCAGATACATAAATACAGTATATGACACTGAGGTCGGTCAGAGAGTTTGTGTCAGTAATGTGACTACCCGTGTTGAAATACAAAAAAAATATGATAAATGTGAAGTCACATTATGATAATCATGGTATTGGTAATTGTGATAAATGAAATAGTATTACTATTGATTAATTAATAGGGTCATTATTCCATTGTTATCATACCACTGAGCTTTAACATAGAAGTTACTGCCTTCTGCCTTAGTATGACAAATCAACATTCCGAAGGCAATGCTAAGGCAGAACACAGTAACTTCCAAAAAAGGTCAAAGGTCAAATTTGAGTTAATTTTTTTCTCAATGAATAGATTAAGACAGGCATACACTACAAACTGTGAAAATTACAACATTGTAGCTATAACCACATTGTGTGGACATTAGGATAACTTTAAAGCCATTTTTTTCAGTTTCACACTCTGGTGAGTTACTGCCTTTTGCCTTAGCAGGGCAGTATAGCTTCACAGCTTTCTTCAGCTGTTGCCAGACAACAGGAGGAAGCAAGGTATGGATTGATGAAGATTGTAGGCTCAATCAAATACTTAGCTAGGCAAGGTTTACCGCTACGAGGTCATGTGGAAGAGAAGGGTAATCTATCCCAACATCTGAAAGAAAAGGCAGAGGATGACCCTGCTTTTCAGAAGTGGTTAGAGACACGCAAGCAGGATTACACAAGTCCTCTCATTCAAAACGAGGTACTAGGCATAATGAGCAAAGACATTATAAGAGGAATAGCTGACACTATTAGATGCCTCCCAGTCACACAGTTTGCCTTGATTGTTGATGGGACACAAGACATATCAGGTCAAGAACAAGAATCTGTATGTCTTCGTTATGTGGATCATGACTTAAATCCTCATGAGGAATTCATTGGGATGTATTCAGTGCATGAGACCACAGGAGAATCTCTTGCAAATGTAGTATTAGATGTTATCTGCAGACTAAATTTGCCATTGTCAGCTCTGCGTGGGCAGACATATGATGGCGCAGCAAATATGTCTGGCAAATATTCTGGAACACAGGCTCACATTAGGAAGAAACAACCACTTGCTTTGTATGTGCACTGTGGAGCACACTGTGTTAATTTGATAGCACAGAAGGCATGCACAGCTTCTATAGTTGTGCGAGATGCCCTTGACTGGGTTCATCAATTAGGAGTTTTGTGTGGACAGTCTGGCAAATTCAAACATATGTTTCATACGATAGCGATATCTGACCACGGAACCTCAAGTGCCCTGAAACCACTTTGTGCAACTAGGTGGACCGTCAGACACGGTGCCATCCATTCTGTTTTAACACAGTATGACTCAATCCTCACTGCCTTAGAGGAAATGGCAGGGACTAACTCTCCCACTGCAACCACTGCAAATGGTCTATTTCAGCAGTTTATGAGAGGCAGCACTGTAGTTGGTCTTGTGATGGCACAAGCAGTTATTGGAGAGCTAGAGTGTCTCAACAGGTCTCTTCAGAGAAGGACAGAGACTGTTTCTGGTATGCGGGCTGCTGTTTGTAAGGTTCAGTCTACTCTCAATGGCAAGAGGAGTGATGAGGCCTTCCAACACCTTTTTAACAATGCCAAGAGTTCGACAACCACCCAAGTGCTATGGAGAATCAAGTGGATTCAGTCCTAAAACTCCTATAGAATATTACAGAGTTGAGTTTTATAAGGTACTTGACACCATTCACACACAGTTCACTGAACGTTTCCAGCAGGGTGGTCTTCTTACCCTCCAAAAGCTGGAGAACACCTTGCTTTCTGGAAATATTGATCCGGTGGTTCATGACTACCCAGAAATTAATGCCCAGCTGCTGGAAATCCAGCTACCGATGTTCAAACACAATTACATGTACCGTTCCTGTGGAGAGGCTACACACATTATCAGAGAGTTGCCAGCAGAGGTGCGAGGATTATTTACCGAAGTCGAAACTCTGATGAGATTACTCCTTGTGGTACCAGTCTCGTCCTCTGAGGCAGAGAGGAGCTTTAGTGCTCTTCGACGATTAAAAACTTGGTTACGCACAAGTATGTCACAGCAGAGGCTGAACCATGTTGCAGTGTGCAACATCCATCAGGACAAATTGGACCTCTTAACTAAGAAGTCAATTTGTGCACAGTTCATTTCTTTTACACCAAGACGCAAACAGGTGTTTGGTGCTTTTATGTGAAATGCTTTTATACTTCTTTTGTATTTACCTGCTTTTGTTTAGATGTTGATAGTTTGAGCTGGTGATGCCCGACAATATGTTTATTGAATTGTGCATTTGTATTGAATTGTGTGAATTTGCTGGATGTAGGTGTCAATAATACAGTGATGCAATTGATTAATCTTTAAGTTCTTGCGTGTTTTTTTCATAAGATAGACACACACAAAATCAATTAAGTGGAAGCTGCCACTGCTGACTAATGCTTAAACACTGAATTTTACTACTGTGTCATTATGGCATAAATAGTCAAAAAGAAGCCAAAATCAGTAAAGGTATCGCAATGTATTTCTAATACAGGAACGGCAAATTGGCATGTTACCTTTTACACAAGAAGATGATTGATTAAATAAATAAATAAATATGC
>NW_026552837.1:0-3989 GCF_027596085.1 Anoplopoma fimbria | reverse complement strand
ATGTCGTAGATGCTGTATATTCATATCCCATATGCCGTATGCTCATATGCCATATACCAAATACCATATACCATATACCAAATACCATATACCATATACCAAATGCCATATACCAAATACCATATACCATATACCAAATACCATATACCATATACCATATACCAAATACCATATACCATATACCATATACCATATACCATATACCAAATACCATATACCATATACCATATACCATATACCATAATACCATATACCATATACCATATACCATTAATACCATATACCATATACCATATACCATAATACCATATACCATATACCATATACCAAATACCATATACCATATGCCATATACCATATACCAAATGCCATATTCCATATACCAAATACCATATACCATATACCATATGCCATATACCAAATGCCATATACCATATACCATATACCATATACCATATACCATATACCATATACCATATACCATATACCATATACCATATACCATATACCATATGCCATATACCATATACAAAATACCATATACCATATACCATATACCATATACCATATACCATATACCATATACCAAATACCATATACCATATACCATATACCAAATACCAAATACCATATACCATATACCATATACCATATACCATATACCATATACCATATACCATATACCATATACCATATACCATATACCATATACCATATACCATATACCATATACCAAATACCATATACCATATACCAAATACCATATACCATATACCAAATACCATATACCATATACCAAATACCATATACCATATACCAAATACCATATACCATATACCAAATACCAAATACCATATACCATATACCATATACCATATACCAAATACCATATACCATATACCATATACCATATACCAGATACCATATACCATATACCATATACCATATACCATATACCATATACCAAATACCATATACCATATACCAAATACCATATACCATATACCATATACCATATACCAAATTACCATATACCATATACCATATACCATATACCATATACCAAATACCATATACCATATACCATATACCAAATACCATATACCATATACCAAATACCATATACCATATACCATATACCAAATACCATATACCATATACCATATACCATATACCAAATACCATATACCATATACCATATACCATATACCAAATACCATATACCATATACCATATACCATATACCATATACCATATACCATATACCATATACCATATACCAAATACCATATACCATATACCATATACTATATACCATATACCATATACCATATACCATATACCAAATACCATATACCATATACCATATACCATATACCATATACCATATACCAAATACCATATACCATATACCATATACCATATACCATATACCAAATACCATATACCATATACCATATACCATATACCATATACCATATACCAAATACCATATACCATATACCATATACCATATACCAAATACCATATACCATATACCATATACCATATACCATATACCATATACCAAATACCATATACCATATACCAAATACCATATACCATATACCAAATACCATATACCATATACCATATACCAAATACCATATACCATATACCATATACCAAATACCATATACCATATACCATATACCATATACCATATACCATATACCATATACCAAATACCATATACCATATACCATATACCATATACCATATACCAAATACCATATACCATATACCATATACCATATACCAAATACCATATACCATATACAAAATACCATATACCATATACCATATACCATATACCAAATACCAAATACCATATACCATATACCATATACCATATACCAAATGCCATATACCAAATGCCATATACCATATTCCAAATACCATATACCATATACCATATACCATATACCATATACCATATACGATATACCAAATACCATATACCATATCCCATATACCAAATACCATATACCAAATGCCATACCAAATGCCATATACCATATTCCAAATACCATATTCCATATACCAAATACCATTTACCATATATACCATATACCAAATACCATATACAATATACCATATACCAAATACCAAATACCATATACAAATACCATATTCCATATACCATATACTATATACCATATACCATATACCATATTCCATATACAAAATACCATATTCCATATACCACCCATATATATATACCATATACACAAAATACCATAATTCCATATACCATATGCAAATACCATATACCATATACCAAATACCATATACCAAATACCAAATACTACATATACCATATACCAAATACTATATGTAATACCATATACTATATACCATATACCATATACTTATTCCATATACAAAATACCATGTTCCATATACCATATACCGATCTGCTAATACCATATGCCGAATACCATATAACAAATACCATATACCATATACCATATACCATATACCAAATACCAAATACCATATACCATATACCATATACCATATACCAAATACCATATACCATATACCAAATGCCAAATGCCATATACCAAATGCCATATACCAAATGCCATATACCATATCCCAAATACCATATTCCATATACCATATACTATATATCAAATACCAAATACAAAACCATATGCACCATATACCAAATACCATATGCCATATACCATATACCATGCTCACCATATGCCATATGCAAATGCCATATGCACCATATATCG
The DNA here is from genome assembly GCF_027596085.1 of Anoplopoma fimbria. Lineage (NCBI taxonomy): Eukaryota > Metazoa > Chordata > Actinopteri > Perciformes > Anoplopomatidae > Anoplopoma > Anoplopoma fimbria. The sequence goes on along the minus strand of NW_026552837.1, from coordinate 1,203 downwards.
CTAAATGCCATATATATGTGTGATACCATATACCATATACCAAATGCGCCTTATGCATATGCCATATGCCATATGCCATATACCATATACCAAATACCATATACCATATACTATATTCCAAATGCCACATATACCATGTCGCTTAATGTATATGCCATATGCCATGCATATACTGCATATGCCATATGCCATATACCAAATGCCATATACCATATACCATATACCATATACCATATACCAAATACCAAATACCATATACCAAATGCCATATACCATATTCCAAATACCATATACCATATACCAAATACCATATACCATATACCATATACCAAATACCATATACCATATACCATATACCATATACCATATACCAAATACCATATACCATATACCATATACCATATACCATATACCATATACCATATACCAAATACCATATACCATATACCATATACCATATACCATAATACCATATACCATATACCATATACCATATACCAAATACCATATACCATATACCAAATACCATATACCATATACCATATACCATATACCATATACCATATACCATATACCATATACCATATACCAAATACCATATACCATAATACCATATACCATATACCAAATACCAAATACCATATACCATATACCAAATACCATATACCATATACCATATACCATATACCAAATACCATAATACCATATACCATATACCATATACCATATACCATATACCATATACCAAATACCATATACCATATACCATATACCATATACCATATACCATATACCATATACCAAATACCATATACCATATACCATATACCATATACCAAATACCATATACCAAATACCATATACCATATACCATATACCATATACCATATACCAAATACCATATACATACCATATACCATATACCATATACCAAATACCATATACCATATACCAAATACCATATACCATATACCAAATACCATATACCATATACCATATACCATATACCATATACCATATACCATATACCATATACCATATACCAAATACCATATACCATATACCATATACCATATACCATATACCATATATACCATATACCATATACCATATACCATATACCAAATACCATATACCAATACCATATACCATATACCAAATACCATATGCCATATACCATATACCAAATACCATATACCATAT
>NW_026552836.1:0-522 GCF_027596085.1 Anoplopoma fimbria | reverse complement strand
CAAAGGATAACCACATCGCCTTGTTGCTTGTCAGACACCATCACGCCCAAGTCAAACACCAAGGCCGTCACCTGACAGAAGGAGCCGTCAGAGCTGCAGGTTTATGGCTCTTGGGGGGGAAGAGGCTCATCAATTCAGTCTTACACAAATGTATAACTTGTCGCAAACTCAGAGGCAAAATGCAAGAGCAACGCATGGCAAATTTGCCTCCAGAACGCCTTCAAACCTGCCCTCCATTTACATATGTGGGATTGGATGTCTTTGGACCCTGGTGTATTACTGCCAGACGAACAAGAGGAGGACAAGCTGAGAGCAAACGGTGGGCTATGATGTTCTGCTGTATGAGCTCCAGAGCCGTCCACATTGAGGTCATTGAGTCAATGGACACTTCAAGTTGTATTAACGCTTTGAGGCGTTTCTTTGCCATAAGAGGACCTGCCAAACAGCTAATGTCCGACTGCGGCACAAATTTCATAGGAGCATGTAAGGAACTTGGAATGAGCCAAAACCAACCAGATGCCA
>NW_026552835.1:0-655 GCF_027596085.1 Anoplopoma fimbria | reverse complement strand
GTATTCGTATTAGTTGTTGCACTCACTGTATTCGTATCAGTTCGCTGCACTTATTGAATTCGTATTCGTTTACTGCACTTATCCTATTCGTAGTAGTTTGTAGCACTTATTGTATTCGTATTAGTCTGTTGCAATTATTGTTTTCGTAGTAATTTGCCTCTGCACTATACTTTTGCTCTGGTTTATGCTTTAAGATGCTTGTTTAAGAAAGGAGATGCACTTATGACTTCTGGTGACTAGTAGTTCTCTTGAATACCTATGTTGAATACACTTCCTGTAAGTCGCTTTGGATAAAAGCGTCTGCTAAATGACTGTAATGTAATGTAAATGTAATGTTCTATTCCTTTGTATCATACTTTAGTTATTTTTGTTGTTATTTTTTTACTTCTTTATTATGCTTTTACTGTGTCATTACATATTTCGGCCTTGAGGGGATGGAGCCCTCTACCTGCAGAGCAGAGGGCAGGTCCGGTACCCACTAGGGCCGCTAGTGATGCAAGGTGCAGCACCCACCTGGTGCCTGGACTCTACGGAGCTACCAGTAACATGAACAGGTGCTGCTTTGAACCCTGTTGTAGTTGCATCATCAGGCGCAAAGGGGGGCAAGGCATTCAGCAGGATGGAGGGCCAGGTCGGCCAACGGGGGACACTGGTT
>NW_026552834.1:0-2849 GCF_027596085.1 Anoplopoma fimbria | reverse complement strand
CATGAAGAGGTGGGCAGCGACTCTGCTGTCCTGACATCAGTGGGGAGTTCATTCCACCACTGAGGGGCCAGGACAGAAAAAAGCTGTGACCGGGTGGATCGGCCGCAGGGACCTCTGAGCGACGGGGCAACCAATCGCCCCGAGGCAGCAGAGCGAAGTGGTCGGGCGGGGGGTGTAGGGCTTGACCAAGGCCTGGAGATAGGAAGGAGCTGTTCCTTTCACTGCCCTGTAGGCTAGCACCAGAGTCTTAAACTGGATGCGAGCTCTTACATGGAGCCAGTGTAGAGAACGGAGAAGGGAAGTTGTGTGGGAGAACTTGGGGCGATTGAACACGTGAGTTACAGTAGTCCAGGCGGGAGATGACCAGAGCCTGGATGAGCACCTGCGCCGTCTCCTCAGTGAGGAAGGGGCGAATCCTCCTGATGTTGTAGAGGAGGAATCTGCAGGAGCGTGTGACCGAAGCAATGTTTGCTGAGAACGACAGTTGGTCGTCCAGGGTCACACCCAGATTCCTCACAGTCCGAGTTGGCGTCACCGCGGCATCATCAATGGTGATGGACAGGTCTCGGTGCGGGCAACCCTTCCCCGTGAGGAACAGTAGCTCGGTTTTGTCCAGGTTGAGCTTCAGGTGGTGTGTCGCCATCCACTTCGAGATGTCAGCCAAGCATGCAGCAATGCGTGCCTCCACTTGGGTGTCACTGGGAGGAAATGACAAGACCAGCTGGGTGTCATCGGCATAACAATGGTAAGAGAAGTCATGCGAGCAAATAACAGAACCCAGAGATGTTGTGTAGAGCGAGAAGAGAAGGGGGCCCAGAACTGAACCTTGTGGAACCCCGTAGTCAGCATGCGTGGTTCCGATACGGCCCCCCTCCATGTCACCTGGTAGGATCGGCCTGTCAGGTAGGATGCAAACAGGGAGAGTGCAGAGCCTGAGACGCCCATCCCTCGAGGGTGGAGAGGAGGATCTGGTGGTTCACCGTGTCAAACGCCGCTGACAGGTCCAGGAGAATCAGGACAGAGGAGAGAGAGTTCGCTCTCGCGGCGTGAAGCAACTCTGTCACCGCAAGGAGGGCCGTCTCTGACGAGTGACCCACCTTGAACCCGGACTGGTGGGGGTCCAAGAGGTTGTTCTGGTGGAGGTAGGAAGACAGTTGTTTAGAGACAGCGCGTTCAAGTGTTTTGGATAGAAAGGGTAGAAGAGAAACCGGTCTGAAGTTCTTGACATCAGAGGGGTCAAGTGATGGTTTTTTCAGAAGGGGGTGACTCTGGCAGTCTTCAAAGCCGAGGGAAAGCATCCCGAGACGAGAGATGTGTTGATGAGGTGGGTGAGGAAAGGAAGGAGTTCAGTGGCAATAGACTGAAGAAGAGGGGAGGGGATCGGGTCAAGGGAGCAGGTGGTGGGGCGGTTAGATGTAACAAGGTCGAGGACCTCATTAGGGGAGAGGGGAGCAAAATAGGGTAAGATGGGGTGTCGAGAGGGAAGGGGGAGCTGAGGGGGCAGAGCTGGAGAGGGTAGAGAGTGTGGACAATGAGAGGGGGGCTGAGAGAAGGAGGATCTGATATTGTTTACCTTCTTGTCAAAGAAGTTGGCGAAATCATCAGGGAGAAGGGAGGAAGTAGGAGGAGGGGGTGGGGGTTGGAGGAGTGAAGAGAAAGTTTCAAAGAGTTTTTTAGAATTGGAAGCTGAGGTTAGGATTTTAGAGCGGAAAAAAGCCGCTTTAGCAGTAGCTAGAGAGGAGGAAAAAGTGGAAAGGAGAGATTGAGAAGGTCCTCCGGGAGTTTGCCTGTTCTCCATTTGGGTTAGGCAGGCACTGAGTCCGACAGCCATGGGGCAGGAGGAGTAAGGCCTGGAGGTGAAGGGACAGAGGTTGTCCAAAGAGGAGGAAAGGAGAAGATCAGTAGCAGTATCGGGGGATAGGGGATTCAGGGTCAGGGAGGGCAGAGGTAACGGAAGAGGAAAGATCAGCGGGGGAGAGGGAGCGGAGGTGACTACGAGAAACCATGTGGGTAGGTGGAGGAAGTAAGGGGGAGAGGAGAGGGAGGGGAGTAGGACATGAAGTAGTGGTCCGAGAGCTGGAGGGGAGTGACAGAGAGGTTAGCAGTAGAACAGTGTCTAGTGAAGATAAGATCCAGCTGGTTGCCGGCCTTGTGGGTAGGAGGAGAAGAGGAGCGATAGAGGTCAAAGGAGGAGAGGAAGGAAAGCAGTGGTTCTAACTTATCAGTCTGGATGTTGAAGTCGCCGAGCATGATGAGCGCGGAGCCATAGTCATGGAAGTGCGAGACTAGTGTGTCAAGCTCCTCCAGGAACTCACCAAGAGGGCCTGGTGGGCGATACACAACAGCAATGGTGAGCTTGACTGGATAAGTGACAGTAACAGCATGACATTCAAAAGAGGAAGGGGAGAACTGTGGAACAGAGACAAGAGAGTATTTCCATTTTGGGGAAATTAGCAGGCCAGTGCCACCACCTCGCCTCGCAGCTCTGGGAGTGTGAGAGAAGGAGTACACATCTGAGAGAGCTGCGGGTGTGGTGGTGTTTTCTGGTGTGATCCAGGTCTCAGTTAGAGCAAGAAAGTTGAGGGAGAGCAAGGATGCGTAGCCTGAGATGAACTCAGCTTTCGGCACTGCCGACTGGCAGTTCCAAAGCCCCCCCGACACCACTTGTTCACCATGGGCTGAGAGAGTGGGATAGATGAGATTAGTGGGGTCATGGCACCTGGGAGTGACCCACTGTCTACGTGACCACCGGATAGAGGAACAGACAGAAATAGGATGCAGATACATGGTAGTCAATATAAACAAATTACTGACCCGTACAAGTACACGCTCGAGAAGTCATTGCTTGA
>NW_026552833.1:0-1698 GCF_027596085.1 Anoplopoma fimbria | reverse complement strand
ATAAGTGCTACGAGGAAGGCTCAGGGTAGTACTTCATGAAGAGGTGAGGTTAAAGATGGGCAGCGACTCTGCTGTCCTGAGGTCAGTGGGGAGTTCATTCCACCACTGAGGGGCCAGGACAGAAAAAAGCTGTGACCGGGTGGATCGGCCGCAGGGACCTCTGAGCGACAGGGCAACCAATCGCCCCGAGGCCGCAGAGCGAAGTGGTCGGGCGGGGGTGTAGGGCAGGCCTATTCAACTAGCGGCCCACTTGCCGAATACGGCCCATCTTACTTTTTATCTGGCCCGCAAGATGTTGCCTGTAAAAAAAAAAAAAAAAAAAATTATAAAAAAAAAAATATATATATATGAATCATATTACACCGTGTATTACACACGCGGGCCGTGACTTTTACCACGAGGCCCTAGTCCCCATTAGCGTCAACAGCGAGGGTATTCTCTCAGGATTTTGAAGAGAATCTTTTTTTTTTTTTTTTTTACCCAGAGACAGCGCAGGGAAATTATCTGATTGGATAAGGGCTCTAATACATATATTGTCGCGCTGGAGGCAACGCAACTGAAGGAAAAACAAATAAATACGTATTTAGACTTATGTGAACACACTTATTAAAATAGATAGAATGAATGAAAAAAATATATATATTAAAAGGTATAAATTATATATTTAATAGAAATAATGTATTGTTCTGAAAGAATTATATAAAGAATTATACGGCAACAGGATTACATCCGCTCTGTCTGCACCTGCCAACGGCTCAGTCAAGGTCACATTGCATTTTATGCTTGCAGACCACGGAAAATATGTAAGATCAAGAATTGTTATAAAGATGCAATTAAAAGTGAAAAAGAAAGGAATGCGTCTTACAAGTTTATTCCATTTAGCACTATATCTATTAAGTTAACACTGCTTTAAGTACGATTTATTTGTAGCGATTAATTGACATAAGTTTTGTATGTGTGGCCCATGAACCACCAGCGGTTTTCCTTTTTGGCCCACTTGTTAAGGAGGTTGAATAGCCCTGGTGTAGGGCTTGACCAAGGCCTGGAGATAGGAAGGAGCTGTTCCTTTCACTGCCCTGTAGGCTAGCACCAGAGTCTTAAACTGGATGCGAGCTCTGCAGGGAGCCAGTGTAGAGAACGGAGAAGGGAAGTTGTGTGAGAGAACTTGGGGCGATTGAACACCAGACGTGCTGCAGCTTTCTGGACAAGCTCCAGAGGTCTGATGGCCGACGCCGGGGCTCCGGCAAGTAGTGAGTTACAGTAGTCCAGGCGGGAGATGACCAGAGCCTGGATGAGCACCTGCGCCGTCTCCTCAGTGAGGAAGGGGCGAATCCTCCTGATGTTGTAGAGGAGGAATCTGCAGGAGCGTGTGACCGAAGCAATGTTTGCTGAGAACGACAGTTGGTCGTCCAGGGTCACACCCAGATTCCTCACAGTCCGAGTTGGCGTCACCGCGGCATCATCAATGGTGATGGACAGGTCTCGGTGCGGGCAACCCTTCCCCGTGAGGAACAGTAGCTCGGTTTTGTCCAGGTTGAGCTTCAGGTGGTGTGTCGCCATCCACTTCGAGATGTCAGCCAAGCATGCAGCAATGCGTGCCTCCACTTGGGTGTCACTGGGAGGAAATGACAAGACTAGCTGGGTGTCAAATGCATAACAATGGTAAGAGAAGTCATGCGAGCAAATAACAGAACCCAG
>NW_026552832.1:0-970 GCF_027596085.1 Anoplopoma fimbria | reverse complement strand
GGAATGATGAAAGCCATCATTTAACTGGATTTGTGTCATTTCTATACCGGCAAGTCATGATCTAGCTATTTCCTTCCCACCCTGTCGGTGTCCACTGAAAAAGCAGCAGCGCCCTCTGCTTTTTGTAAAGAGGAGTGAAAAAGCTTACAGCACCTGGTATTCCCACCACGCTTGCTCTTTCGTCTATACAGGGAGCGCCTGCAGATTGCCAGACACACTCACAGCTTTTAAATGTCAAATCAGAATGTACAAAGTGGCTATAAGGATCACAAATGTAGTGCAGTAAAAAATATTAATATTTACTGTTGAAATGTAGAATACGTTAGCATAAAATTGAAAGAAAAATGATCGATGAGCTTAGGAATGATGAAAGCCATCATTTAACTGGATTTGTGTCATTTCTATACCGGCAAGTCATGATCTAGCTATTTCCTTCCCACCCTGTCGGTGTCCACTGAAAAGCAGCAGCGGGTCTCCCATCCAAGTACTGACCAGGCCCGACCCTGCTTAGCTTCCGAGATCAGACGAGATCGGGCGTGTTCAGGGTGGTATGGCCGTAAGCAAATATTGTGCCTACCAAAGGGCCTTTTAAAGATACTATATCACCACGCTTTGCTCTTTCGTCTATACAGGGAGCGCCTGCAGATTGTCAGACACACTCACAGCTTTTAAATGTCAAATCAGAATGTACAAAGTGGCTATAAGGATCACAAATGTAGTGCAGTAAAAAGATTAATATTTACTGTTGAAATGTAGAATACGTTAGCATAAAATTGAAAAGAAAATGATCGATGAGCTTAGGAATGATGAAAGCCATCATTTAACTGGATTTGTGTCATTTCTATACCGGCAAGTCATGATCTAGCTATTTCCTTCCCACCCTGTCGGTGTCCACTGAAAAAGCAGCAGCGCCCTCTGCTTTTTGTAAAGAGGAGTGAAAAAGCTTACAGCACCTGGTATTCCCAGGCGT
>NW_026552831.1:0-53792 GCF_027596085.1 Anoplopoma fimbria | reverse complement strand
GTTGAGTGGAAAACAAGAGAGACTTCTACACCGGATTCATCTTAAAACAAATGTGACATTTATTGTAGGATAACAGGAGTATAAGCCCAGCAGTTATGCGTGCACGGGCCTAGCAGTACTGAGAGGATTCAGCAACTAAAGGCTCTTAGACAGAGTGCCATCATGTTATACAGGTTTTATGAGTTGAATATGATAGGTCCAAAAAGAGAGGCGGCTCTTGGTTTTAGACTTTTAGACTTTCTGAGGCCTCTTATGGTTAGTGCGTAAGGGCCTGTTATCTGGTTTCTCTGCAGTAAAAGCACATTCTTCTTTACTACAACTACAACTAAACTTGAATTTGTCTTTTTGTCTTCAAATAACATAGAATAGTGTATAAATTTGTGCTTGAATGAACATTCCTGACCATTATCTTGAAAAGGCAAACCACCTATTTAGAAGCAATATATGTTTGATAAATCACAACATATAAACATATTTTATACTTTAAATTTGGCCAAATAAATGCATTCAGGACGAGTTAACAGGCTCTTCTTCTATTTCCTCTCATCAGTACAACAAACAGAAGGAACACTAACCATTCATATTAGAATCAATGTAAATAAATTCTTGCTGGTTTATTTTTACAAGTATATACATTTAGGAACAACTACTTTGAATCTTGAGCCATTTCTTAGACCTGGTTTCAATCCACATATCTGTACTTAATGTATTCTTTTGCTAGTGCTCACAGTTTTTGTTTTACCATTCATGATTTGTTTTGAATAGTTCACACTGACCTTTATGTCAAGCTTGCCAAAACAAATGCGGAGCATCGGTTCGTCGACATTTACGTTATTGTCATTGAAGAGCTCACATCCTGTTTCATTTTGTATCTTCAACCCCAAACTCGAGAATCACTTCTTCGGCAGCGAGGGGCTGAAGAGCTCTTTGGGCACAACCGTTGCTTTTCACAGAGAAAAGCCTTTACAGAAGCCCTATTCATTTTTCTATTTTTTTTTTAGGTGTTGCAAACCACACCTGAAACTTTTCTTTGTTCGAGTAAGACTTGGCTGGCCCCCCTGTTTGTCAAATTCAATCAAGCCCTTAGTGTAAGGACAAGGACATAATCACATTTGAGTGTGGAGTGGGTTGTTTTGTTAAAGGAAACTTTGAATCGTAGATCCTTATCCTGAAGATCCATTGCACTTAATCACATCAATGTGCCTGAAATGATGACCCTCACCATCCTCTAAATGCTGAGGGAAAGGTGCTTCAATGCTTCCTTTCTTATCTCCTTTAGCATAGGGAAGACAGGAGCATGCTTTATGAAAGGAGATGTCGTCCCACAATTCTTTGCGGCAGCAACTTTTAAGCGATGCATCATTCAGTCAATATCATCCGGCATCGCTGTTTAATTGTACAGTAGGGATAAATTAAAAAATCCTTCTTAGAAGGTGAGATTCTATGTTGGACAAGAATCCTTACTTGAATTTTTACAGCATCGGGTTTGTCACTGTACTTATTTCCTATAGTTGATAAAAACAAAGTTGCATTTAAAAAAAAAAAAATATGCCGATGCCTATTGTGAGTGCAGACAGATTCTTTTAACACTGCAGTTGTCTTTTCCTAAGTCCATCTAAACTCTCCTTCACATCTTTCCTGGAGCTCATGACGTTTTCCATTGACGTCAAGGAAAAGTGGTGAGGAAAAGACTTTAGGATGTCATTTTTTTTAAATATTCTGCCGCAGCCTTGGTCTCAGATTGCAAATGATTTCAAAGAAATCTTGAGGTTTCCTGAGTCAGTTAGGAGTGAGCAGCCGAGGCAGCAGCAGCAGCACATTTTCCATAGTTTGATAATATATGACGAAAAGATGATGAAAGATACATGATCTGTCCCAACACCCACACAACATGAATACAATTAAATGTGCAATACGTAGGCTAATATATCATCTAATAATCTTAAAGTGGCCCTATAATGCTTTTCCACTTTTTCCCTCGAAAATAGCATAATAGGGCCTGTTTAAATTTGGAAAACATTAATAACAGAACATTTAAATTACATATTGATTCTAAATATATAAACTTGCCTGTAATCTTTTATGGAAATGTTTCATTTTTAGGACTCTTGAGTTCTGTGCTTAAGAAAAAAAAATGTAATAATTGTTCTCACTTCAAATCTCCATTTCCATCTAACCAAGGAACATTTGCTTGCTTCGCGTAAGACCAAACCCAATCCTCTAACCACGAATGAAAAAAACATCCAACCCTCCATTTCTTGCAATTCATCCGTCTCACTTTCCTGCTGTGAGGAAAACATGAATGTCTCATACCGAGCTCACGATTACAAAGCATACGTAGATGTGATATTTGAGCGATATCGTTGCATTTCTAACAAAACGCTTTAAGTTGCCGGCTATCAGTGCCGACTCTCCGGAGAACATGCTTCGTTATAAATGATAAATGGCTTCCGCGAATGTCTTCAGACAGCTGCTTTATCACCCTGATCCTCCAGAGACTAGACGCCTATATCCAACTCTGACCAACTTCAATCTCTGGAACTCTTCTCTCCATCTCGACGAAGCCCCTTAACAGACCCGGGCCTGGAGAAACAATGACTTGTGGGAAGGTCAAATAACACCTGTGGTTTCATGCATTGGTGCAGTACATATGGCCCGGGGTGCCATTTGATAGCTGTGCTCTCTGGGGACTCTCCAGGCCCTGTCAGAGATATTTTACAGTCACAACTGTGCTGCAAATGCAGGTGAACCCTAACATGGCCCTGCCGAAACGCCTTCTGGTTCAATAGGCCAGCCACATGTTGGCAGTATGTACGTCGGGCAGGCTGTTGGGATGTGAAGTTCTGGTGGATGCTTGTCTAAGACTAAGACTGGGTGGCCTAAATTGGCAGTTCTGGTAGCGGTGAAGCCTGGTTTTACCACACTGAGTCACACAAAATCATATGAACGCCCTCAGCCAAGAGGGGAAGGAGATCTGACAGTTGTTGCAATGTTTCGATGTCATGGAGATTACGAGGAAAACCTAAATAAATACAAAACGTCTGTATCCGACAGCCTGCATCCAGATGTCTTGAGAAACGCCTGTCCGTACAGTGTTTATGGAAGGAGTCATTCACAAGGGGAAGCTTTCCTCTCGCTTACTGCTGATGGTGTTGCCATGGCACCAGGAGCAGACGGTTTAGCTTCAGTTCACCTCCAGTTTTTTCCATTCCCACCGGCCGCTGACTGTGCGCATCTGTTTTAAAGTGTGCATTCGCAAGGACTAATGAAGGACATTACGAGCATGTGCGTATTCGCCACATCAGCAGGGGGAGGCAGAACCACGGGATGGTGGTGGAAGTGAGCTCAAGCCACCAGAATGTGGGTTACGCTGGTAAAAAAGACACCACATGAAAGGGTTCCTGTGGGAATCTGTGATTTTGTTCTTTTTTTTCCTCACTGCGGGAATTTTCCAACCAGAGGGCCCCATGTCCAACATGGGATAAAGAGCGTTGCTGAGTGATACGGGAACATGGCAGATTAGCTACTGCTCATTTAGCTGCATGCTGACGTACATCTCCAGACATTTCAATGACCACATCAGGAAAGAAACAATTTTATAATTCAGTGTGAGGTGAGGACCACTCGCCCTGTGCCCTCCTTGATCCGAACTGATGAACTGAGCCATGTTGACTTAGAGCCACGTTGTTAATAACCTGACGTGCCTCTGGTGACTCATTGCTAAAAGGTGCTACGTGTTCCCAACTTTTCCATCTTAACAACTGTGCTTTTTGAGCTAACGGGCATATTAAGGTTCAGTTCAAAGTACGGGGGGTGAGCGTTCAGGAGCAGTCCTGCTGCTCTGTGGGAAACTCTTTACTGTAACGATGAACAACACAGCAGGTGGAGACTCTTGAGAGCCCAGCGGCACCTCCTGAATGCCATTCACTATTTCCATTGAGTAGTAAAACAGCTGCTGGCCCAGAGACAAACAGACCGGAGAACACACAGTGTGGTTTGTCTTCTCGGGGGCCTCTAAAAGCAATAACAATAAGTGATTTTAGGGCGCAGAGTGATCTAAGACAAACATAAGTAGTGAGAATAGGCCAGTATATCTCTCCCACAAGAGATAACAGGAGGGATGAGATAGCAAAACTCAATAGATATATATATCTATAGCCCCTAAAAATAAGGACTGCTCTCCCAAAAACAGCCAAACTCTCACTGCAGATAAACGTTGTTGATACATATTTCATAGTAGGTCTATTTATCATTATAGTTGGTCCCAAGATAAAGCCTGTCTCCAGTAAGAAAGTTAGAGTTGTTTGTTCCAAACAAATCTTGATCTCAATGACAGCTCAGTGGCCAGTTTATTAGATACAAATAGCTAAAGTTAATGCAGTCTAATACAGGCTATGATATTATACTGAGAGCAGGAGGAGAAATATTCGGGTAGACTAAATGAAGTCTTACTAAACTGGCAACTATATGTATGTTTCAACCAAGGGACGACCTCTGGGTCTGAAAAGTAAAGCCAATGCGAAAGTGACTTAAACCAGCATTCTTTTTAATGGCCATCAGGGGCCACTAACGTGGCCCCATTAATAATGTTAATATGAATGAATATTTCTTTGTAATTGACGTCTATGATGAAAACATTTGGGCAAGTAACAAGCAGTTAACTTAATTATTTTTCCCCCATGCTAGTAAAGTTTAAATTGAATTGCTCCTTTATGATTTATATTCATGAACCTAAAATGTCTACTCTCTCACTGAATTACAGAATTCAGTAAGTAAAATTCTTAATTCATGATGTGAAGTAGAAGTGAGAATATTCAACACTAAACAAAGTTTACAAAGAAGCAAAAGTTGTGGTGTCTTGCTGGAGCTGTATTTCTCCCCCCCCTACGTGGATGATGTAGTCACGTCATCGTCCTGCTGTGTAAATGAACTCAGCAGGCAGATTCCTCGGTGGCCACCCACTGTTTACTTTTGAGTCGGAGAATGGCTGCTTGTGTATCTAACAGAGGAAACACACAACCGTCCTCCTTGTAGACCTCTTCATAAACGCCCGGCTCACAGAGAAGCCTGGCTTGGAAACTATAGAACCAGAGGATGAGGGGAAAGTTGTTTTAAAATGATATTATTTAGATGAAAAAAAGGATGAAGGCTGCTACCCACAATGCCTGATCACAGTGGTGACCATGCTGAGGAGGTGACAAGAGGAAGATGGAGAGATGTATGGATGGTAGATATTAATCATTCTCCTCCCCTGCCACTCTATCTTCCCTCTTTGTATGTCTAATGATACACACAGGTATATTGAATCCCACACTGTGACATTGGGTGTACCGGCGGATAAAAATACATTAAAAGAACACTTCTGGTGATCATACATGTATGAGGTTTGTGATGTGAAAACACAAGAAAAGAAACTGGAGTGTTGCTCATATTTTGAGTAAAAGCTGAGACAAGCCTGCCCTCTACTGAGCAACATGACACACAGCTCTCCCTGAGCACAAAGACATATTATTCAAAAAATTGTATCAAGTCACTTTTATAAATCAACCCATTTCATTTAACTTTTTTCCTCCATTTGCTTACCCACATAAGTTTGAATAAACCTGTCTTTATTCAACCTGTTTATTTGCTGATAGGAATGATGGTCTAAACCATGAGAGTAAAGATTAAGCCTTCATAAACAAGAATTACTCTTCAAGATACTGACAGGAACATAAAAACCACCGTAGCCATGCATTTAAAGGATGAGGTTGATTCAATTCTATATTTTCCTATTTTAAACAAATCCCATAAAAGACCCAAAACCAACAATGACTATCTATTAACAAGCATTGTGTGTATATCCAAAGCCCCATACATATTCTTTCTCTGTGCCATAGAGCTCCATTTTTTTGTCAAGAAAATACAAAGAAACACATCAATGAGACACACTATTGCATTGGGTGCATACCATGAACACACATACACTGTTGTTTGTTTTGATTCAGTCCCACATACACCATCCCGCTGCACAAAGGACTCACTAGAGCACTAAATGTGATTTAATCCACCGCTGAATATAGTCCCAAGCAAATGCACTGTTTCCTCCTGTTTGAGTCATGCCTGATAAAAACTACAATGACCAGATGTTCAGGTTGTTAGATATTGTTTTTTCCCTTACTCCATCCATAGTATATTTTAAGCCATTTCTTGCCATTGAGCAATTCTTTAACAATAACACTGATGAATTGATAACAACACTTGCTCATAGGGATTATAAAGTGAAACATGTCCCACAATGCCTCTGGTTAAACAGAGGAAATTCTTCCTCTGGGATATCTCCTGTGCTAATCCACATATTAAAACCACATATCCCGGCTCAACTCGCCGAGCATGGAGGTCATTATTGAGCTTCTAATCGCATGCACTGTGTGATTACGCTGGTAATGGTTAGTGATGCCCCGACCCACACTGGACCAACTGGTCAGTGCTGGGCCATGACGAATTGGTTTTAAAACGCACAGCCTGGACTGTAGTCAGTATTATCTTAGAAGTTTCAAAATGAAGACCGAGACCAGATCCAACAGGCAGTTTGACAACACACTTCTTAGGAAGCATACTGACAGCTTTATCCTTTTTCTCAGAAATCTAATTTAGAAGTTCTTTAACTGCCAAGTACAAAAACATTAAGAGGTCTCTGCTGAAGAAAAAATCTCTATTCCATAACACCTAATCAACTTTTCAACCACTGTGTCATATTCTTTTAATGTGGTTTGCACCAGGACAAGGCCTTTCTTTCAATTCTTTTTCCGGCCTGCATGGTTTCGGGCAGCATATTGACCTGGATCTGGAGAGAACTGGAGACAACCATAGCCTCATTCATAGAAATGGCAGGTAATGTTTCCTTCTTCGTTAAGAGGAACTCACCGTATTCCCAAGGGCCTGTCACTGGTCATTTCCTCTATCCCAGTGGTGCCGGCTGCTCCACATGATGTCCTTCTTTTGAAGCTATGCCTGTGGATAAACCAAAAATGGGACCTTTGTAAAGCCTTCTTCTGGCTTACTTAGTTTTTTCCATACCACATGGAGAAGAAAATGAGAATGGAAGTGGGTTGTTTTTTTGAGGAGCTCTTGTGTGGAGCTTCATCACCCTAACCATGCTTTTCTTATTTCTTCTAAAAAGATATGAACATTTGGCTGTTACCTCATAGTTTTAACATGGAGAGAACATCCAAAGAACAAATCTATTCCACACATTTGTTGTCAATGGATGTCATTGCCACTCACGCTCAATGCCACAGAATGATTTACTGCCTGCTCCCTCCATTAATCACACAGGAGGACGTTTGTCAGTGGCGGAGGGAGATCTTCACCAGATGTGCAGTTCCAGAGGGTTGACCGAGAGCCACCGATGACGTGAGGAAGAGGTCAGGGATGCGCATCGATTCCCAGCTGATGTTAGACAGCTACCATCTTGGATGAGATCAAGAGGAGCTTGTTTGTTTGTGATCAATTTTGTGACCATTCTGGCATTTTAAATAATCCAGTTTGTCTGGATTCTGACTCATTTTCAGTTGATGCGGTTACATAAAACACATTCAATATGGTTCAAGCTCAATTACTCAGTTTTACCACTGACTTTCTGGAGAATATATATATCATATTAGCATATTATCTCACTTTATTAACCTCTGTTAGTAAAACATTTTTTTATAGAAAGCCAACTTACTTGATACATTAAATCCATTCCAATGGACATACTTCTTGTAGAATGTCTAGATCTATATTACTGTCATCTGACTCCAACCAGATCCACAAATCTATTTGACTGAGTTTCATTAAGCCAATCACATTGTCCCACATCCTCTTGAGGCCCAGGCTGTGTAAGAATACTGTGCTCAGTAAAGTATTTTGACTACTTAAACCTGACTGAAAATAGTTGGGTTGCATGAACCTGAATAGACCTGTTCTCTGAAATGACATAACACTGGCTGCTTTGGGTGCATACATTTGCACTGTGCGCCCCCATGTGGTAAAACCGTGTTAACCAAAAGTGGTTTTCATCTTGCAGCAAATGTGTGAATGTTCACATTACAAAAATGATAAAACAGTGCACTTCTTTGCATAGAGGGCATCGTAAAACCTTTAATAAAACAAAACTTAATACAAATATGGAACAAAATTTTCAGGTAGTACAAAGAGTTCACTAACACACAAGGTTACTATCCACACGGCGTAGCAGAGAGAACAACAAGCGGATTTTGCAGTTTGATGTCATTGCTACAGATGAAAAGCTCTTCATCTTAATCTCAACACGGGCTTTAGAGAGAAACAGATATGTAAATAAATCAAACCGTTCCAGTTCGACTTCTCCGAAGTGTTGTTTGAAATGCGCACGTCACATTGACACATTGTTTGTTCTGTTGCAATAACAGTGAGGCAGTGTGGCATCTCCTACGAGTCAATATCGCTGATACAGCATAACATGACGCCTGGCTCCAAATGTGTGTTGTGGTTCCCCGGATCCGTTCCACAGATCGAGCCACAGTAACGTGTGTTTTTTGTCTTCATGTGACAATTTTAGCAGAGGGGGATGAAAAAATGTGAAGCCCTTTTTCTGTTGTTATGTTCTTCAGCTATGAATAACAGATTAGTCCCAGGTCGCATCAGACGACGCATTTTTTACAAGACAGAGCAAAGAAAACTTCCACGTGGTGCTGCGAGGCGAAACGGCGCGTAGAAGCAGATTTAATAGAGGCCACAGTCACACAAAAATGTCCTCTGTGAAATGTCAACAGCATACTCTGAAGAGGAAAGAACGGAGGACACGTTTCCGTAACGACAAGAGAGCAATAGCAACATAGAAGCTGCAACCTCCCGAGATCAAACTGCAGATGCATCTTTTTGTACAAACAAACCAAAACCTGCTTTTAAACGCTCTCAACATACGATATATTCTTCAATAAATACAATCTATATATTATTCAGATATGTCTTTCATAGCAGCACACACCTCATCAAACTCTATAACGTACCTACATTTTATCATATGCTGGAGTGCTGTATATATATATATATACTGTATTATAAAACCATAAAAAAATAAAAGCTAGTCCACAATATGAACCAGTGTTATATATATAAATGCAAACCTCTCTTGCACGGAGAGCTTTCAGTATTTGTTGAGAGGTTTAAAAACATGCTGGATGTGTTTGGAGGAAGATGCATAAAGATGGTTGATGATGACATTCTGACCTCATTGGAAACTATGATTACATAAAGTAAAACTGCAACATTCAATAGTTTTGTGTATGCAAAGGGAGACATTCTTAGTCATATGGATTTCATCACATCAAAGAGTTCAGAAAAAGGAGGAGGTGCGTCAGAAAGGACAACAATAAAAAAAATACTAATAAAAATACACTGCACAGAATGATGAGTTTCACATTTAGTTAGGTTTAAACTCACAGGAAAGCACATCCACAGCTAAGTGGGTTCATGGAACATGAAAAAATAATAATAAAAAAAAAAAAATAGGTACAGGCACTTCTTTATATGTATAAAGTAGGTCATTTCAAAGCTGTGAGGGAAGCCAAAAATAGGGAAATATTACAATAACAACAACCGTTTCCTCTTTTAATACCTCAGCTCTGCCTCCATCCGGAGGCCTTCACATCCAGTTCCATGCATCTGCATGTCTAAGCACGGCCAAAGGCTACACCCATATGGAAATATAACTTAGTGTCTTCACAGAAGGATCAACATCCCTTTCTACATTTGGTAATATTACAGGTTCAATATCCATGCGCGGCTGAGAAATTATAACTATGCACTCATAATCGAATGTAAATGCTGAAATGCAGGATGGTGATGAATGTGGGTGTAAGAAAATATTGATACACTTTGGGAGATTCTTTTTGTGATACAGTATAGTTTCACAAAAACACTATGGATTTTCAGTTTGAATGTGAAGATGGGTGTTACACAGTGGCTCAAGTCGCACAAAAAAAGGAGTGCTAAGATGTTCAGTGATAACTGCAAATGCAGATCCCACTGTTCTGACTGCATAAAAAAAGTTATGGTCAGATTTTATGCATGAGGTGGCCTTCATACTGCGACAGTTTTCCTACATTAGATTTTTAAATAATCGCAATGTATCGTCTTGCCTAAAGTATCGCCATATATCGTGGTATATCGCCATATACCAGGATATATCACATTGCAATATAGCGCAATATACCGGTACATATTGCAATATATCGTAATATACCGCAATATATTGTGATATATTGGATTTGTGCATCCCTGTATTTCAATAGACAGCCCTAGTGATGAAGTAACATTGTAGGAGCTGTATCCATCACTCAGAAACCGTAGGAAGAAAAATGGAAATGGATCCTTTGTGAAGACACAGCAGTGGACATATTTTCTGATATACTTCTCGTGTAGGCACGTACAAAATCAGTGCACAGGTATATGCAATACTCAATTTTGGCGATTTCAATATTTGTAAGTATGCATGTTATTAAATATTATAAATTGCTCCAATGAAATTGATGACATCCTTGGTAAAAATGGTCAAAGAAAGTGACAATATGCAGACAACAAATATTGAAAAAGCCAAAGTTTAATATCATTTCCATTTGGAGAAAATCTGCTTGACTTCCAACAGCGCAGAAACTGTTGCAAGCTAAGGTGCATCTTCCACAAAGCCAAAATGCAAACGAACACAAAGAAATGAAACAACGCGCACTCGCAAACACATGGAGTTACTGCACTCGGAATTCATGGAATTCAAGCAATGTCCACCGCCACAAATGATTACCATTGAACACAGGACTTTAGAGCTGGAGGCATAGAAGCTAAAGGAACAGTAAACGAGTCCAACTGCACCACAAACTGTGTGCGGGGATATGCTGAAGGCTACATGGGCTTCTCACACAACGTTATAGGAAATCCACGTCATAAATGCAAAAGACACTATTCCCCCCCCCCAAAAAAAATTAACCAAATGTCTTAAGTGCCCACACCTGCTTGATCCACCGCCGTTGTCGTATGCCGCTTTATCTAACTATCGGTGGCAACGCTGCTCTAAAGGCTCATAATTTTGATTTAAAAACAAAATCTGGAAAGCTATTGGCGTTTGAGATTTCAAACTTAAAATTACAAAAATACAATACAAAAACCCAGGTGAAAATCAGGTAACAAAAATACTGTTTGCATCAACCAGCACTTTGTAGTTTTATGTTAAGATTGGGCCAAATGGCTACATATAGTAGGGTCACTCAGCAACACACATCAAGTGAATTATAAACCAATTCTGCGGCTCCCCACGCACTGCTTTAATGTAATTTAGCTAGTTGCTTTAATTTTATGGTTTTGGTTCACCGCTCTCATCCAGCTTGTTGTTAGCGGTAGCCTGGAGCTGTCTCCATTACTAAAAGCTCTGATAATCGCACTGCGCACTACCTGCAGACAGATAAGCATCAAGCAAGCTTAAGAGCAAGATGTTTCAGGAGTTGGTGGAGACCTAAACAGAACTAAAAGGAGATAATATTGGACTTCTATTCATCGGGTTGGACTCCTTATGAATGCTAATATTACTGTATGCTGGATGTGTAAATAAGTAATAGTTTGTCAACATCTTAGCCAAATTAACTTCTCAAGGACATGATATGTCAAACGTGTCATTTTTGGCTTTTCCCTGGCTTGACTCGAGTTATGGTAGTTACCAGACTACTAGTTAAGGCCCAATTGTTTTGGAACATAACTACCAGCTAGCAGCCATAACTTTTGAGGACTTATTTACTTGCAGAAGGAAGCAACAATAGCCGTGTTTCCATTGACATAAATCAATGCGCATTTTCAAGTATCGTATTAGTAAATCTGTAAGAAAACGGAAGAATACTGTAAAGCTTCCTCAGTGGGGCCAAAGTTACACTTGCTTGAGGTGGTTTTCACCTTTGTCAAAAAATTGTTGACGCGTTAAATGGCTTATGAAAACGCTTTTGCCAAGTAAATTCTGACATAGCTATCATTTAAAAGGGGCCAGTGTGTCTTGACGTTAAAAATGCAAAAACATGAATGACCCTGTCTAAAGCCAGTGTTTGGTTTGTCCGTTCTGGGCTACCGTAGGAACATGGCAGGCTCCGTGAAGAAGACCCGGTGAATGTCATAAACTACTCACTCTAAAAGGTTACAAAAAACAACGTTTCTTATTTTCAAGTGATATACAAAAAAGAAAACATACTTATAAGTGTAATTTCTGTCAATAGATCCCCCTAAGTACTACAAACTGGCCCTTTAACTCACATGACTGATCAGCTATTTCTGCTGTCGCTGTCTTCTTGAATATTCCCATAATGCGTGAATTCTTGTCTTCGTCTCCAGTAAGCATGAAACATGGCAAATAAGAGCTGACATGAAAGAAAAATTAAAACTCAAGAAAATAAAATTTCTATGGTACATTGGAAAGATGGCCGAGGCTACTTGTTTTGTTTCGGTTTGCCAACTTACTGGCGGATAACAGCCTGTATCCTATAGCGGCGGCTTCTGACGAAACTACGCTGTAGCCTAGTTTATTCGCTACCAAACCAGTTGATGGAAACGTGCCCTAAATAAGATTGTTCAAAATTCGCTCGACACCTGAAGGTAAACACGGCTAATGTTCAAATGTGAACGGAAAATCTCGTACCATAGATGAGGAGCCTCATCCATGGTGTAAGAAGCCACAGCACGATGCCTGGAGATTAGAGACCATGTCATTTTAGTTGTCTACTAGCAAGCATAATATTCCACACAAGTCTTGGAATGCTTCTAGCAGTTCAAATACCTTTTGAGGGAACACTGGCATATTTATATTGTGTTCACTCCTCCAGTCACTTTGGTTGGTTATCTACGTCAAATAGAAACTCAGTTTGATTGGTAAACTAGTTATAGTGGCTTACAAAGATTTGAAAACCAACATCCACTGGCCCCAAAAAGAAAAGCAACCTGCTCTGGTCTTGTGTATTGCCGCCAACAATGGGTACCAATCCCAAAAGAACTAGACTGACCCCCGAAGACAAACGGCAGTTAATGGGGATGCAAAAGCCTGTCGATTCAAACTGGTTAGTGACAACAGAAGGCAGGGGTTGGATTTGTGCCCTCGTCCTTTTACCTAGAGCCCGGTGAGGTCTACAATGGCCTTGATGAAGATGGTGTCGTCGCGTATGTAGGAGTTCTTTGAGTCCAGCTTGGCGAGCGGACAGAAGAGCGGGCAGCCGCTGGCGATGTTCATGTCGCTGACGGGCCTCTGGAAGGACGAGGAGGAGACGTCGGGCCGGAAGGCGTCGATGATGTGCTCCCTGTTGTTCTGGTCGAGCAGCATCAGGGTGACCTGGGATCAGACGTTAGGAGAAGAGCACTCACATCCACTATGACGGGTAAAAAAACTGCAGCAGTTCTAGTGTACAGCATTATGATATTTGAAGGTGTTTGTTGGAATATGAGTGACAGTATATTCAAATGTAATAATGATATTAGAAAAGGTTAATCTCATACATAAAAAGTATTGGTACAAGAACGTTACAAAAATATAAAATATATTGGATTATAAAGTCATTTGAAACTGTTAGTCAAAAGTAGCCGAAATAAATCATTTGCAAAAAAATGTATCTTAATATCCCAACCGTCCATAAAATACTGTGCATTTTTATGAAATGATCTGCTTTCTCTTGAAAGTTAGATGAGACAATAACAATCTCATTCTTTACGATCTAGCTACAAAGCTAGATCAGGACGTGTTTGCCTAGCGTAGCATAAAGACTGTTATCATGGGGGGAACAGCTAGCCTGATTCTGGCAAAAGTAAAAAAAATAAACCTACCTACAGCTCTAAAGCTCCCTAAATAACGTGTGTCTTGTTTTTGTTTTTTCAAAAGGTGCTTAATTCTAAAATTTTCAGAGCATATCTATTGCCTCCAAAACGGCTCCCACCATGGCGTGGGCTGAACGGGCGGCTAGCAGCAAACGGAGGGCTGACAGAGCTAACATTGTTTGGAACCGGAGGTTTAGCGCTCCACTTCTGCGACAACGCAGTCCACTAGATAGCTAGTCGGGCATGCTTACGTGCACTAACATTCACGAGCGTGCACTTGAGGCCGGCCCAGTACTCACATTAAACCGCTATATCTTTACATTACAAACAGTTGTTTGATGCTATATTAATGCTCTGAATATCATAAACAGACCCTTTAAGAGCCAGCGCAAACTTCTCCTAAAAACACAAATACAGATTACACAAACAAAAACAAGATACAATGTGTGTGTGTGTGTGTGTGTGTGTGTGTGTGTGTGTGTGTGTGTGTGTGTGTGTGTGTGTGTGTGTGTGGTGTGTGTGTGTGTGTTGGTGTTTAAGAGGTGTTGCTGGGTATAATTTTGAAGCTAGGCTAACCCTGTACTGACTGCAGCTCTGTACTTTAAAGTCACAGTGACAAGGCAATTACAGCATGTGTAGATCATGGGTGGGGTTCAGTTATGTGTTTATATAAGTATCAATGACACAGGGTACAAATACTGTGTCATGAGTGAAAGTGCACGTATGTGTTCGTCAGCTAACAGTTGCAGCTGGTAAAGGTGGAGATCATTTGAATCCTTTACTCGCTGCTGGTTAGCTTGTAAATGACCCCCCTCAAGATCTATAAAGTCTACCATCTTATCCTTTATTATAAACATATATATGATGATAGACTATTATTTAAATGATTTTGAATAATTAATCTCATCTATTAAAGTAGCTACCATATCTTACTAAGCTACCAACCGCATGTCACTATGTAGTGGAGTAAAAAGCACAATATTTGCCTCTGAATTGTAGTGGATAAGAAGGAGCAAGCAGCAGAATGAAAACACTAAAGTAAAGTACAAGTACATCGAAATTGTATTTAAGTACAGTACTCTAAGTAAATCTACTCAGTTACAATATATGTATATGCATTGTTGAAAGTAATTACCATTCTACAGTGGCATTATTTTGGTGTGCAGGGTGGAGACCACTAATTGAAACTAGTGTTACCTTCTGGTTAAAAGGCCACTTCAGCAGAGCGTCGCTGTGTCCTCTCATCACCACAAAGAACAGAGACAGGTGGGTGCCTCGGCCCGTCCCGTCGCCGTTCAGGTAGATCCTCAGGCACATCTTGTAGCCGTATTTACTGGTGTAAAAGGCTGGAAAACACAACACGTGTAACAATGTCTTTTATTTACTGCAAGAAGTGGAAATCCTTAAAGTACGTCATCACTAAAATAACTTACCAGGAGAGAACATGGCGGGGCGCGGCCCGCCACGGCATCCTGCCTCTTCTTGGTGAAGTCAGAGATCTTCCAGACAAAGATGCCGTCGTACGTGGCTGCCGACATCTCCCTCATCTTCCCGTCCATCTCCACGATGGACAGGTCCCTCAGACTCACCGTCCTCTCCAGCTGACGGACCTACAGCGCAGAAACACATCAACAGGACGGTCCACTCATGTCAACACTTGATCAGGCTTTGAGCAATAATCCATTGAGCTTACTATAGGTATGATATAGGTCTACATAGGATTACAGTGCAATCAGTAACATTTGCATTACGTTACCCTTTGAAAGAAAAATCAAGATCCGAAAACAAGGACACTGAACTTCAATTGAATGAAGCATATTTTTGAATAATTTGCCATATTTCATGGTTGAAATTCACATTTGAGTAAACTAATGCACCAATACTTGTCTTAGACGTGTAGTTAGATGTATAGATGTCAGTTTGGGAGATATTTTGTGTTGTAAGATGAAAAGAAAAATCAGCAACATGAGATTTACTTTTTTTCTATTCACATTTATGGGTTTTGACCAAAAACTGCAGGATATTTTGTGCAGAACTGTTAACTCAAAACCAAAGGGTAATTGTGTATGCAAAAACATATTTAAAAGTAGTGCCCATGTTGTGGAACGAAAATCAATTTCTAGCCACTTTTTCACGTTTAACCTTATGGCCTATTTGACTGACGGAAGGATCTGTGCATGATGATCAATTTCCATTTGGGATAAAGGGACTTTTTGAAATCCTCTTAATATCTGGTGCCTTGACAATCTGATTATTTTTTATATCATGCTGCTTTGAGATATATTTCAAACTCAAAGTGTACAATCGCGTCGGATGGTCTCCGCTTCCTATTGCAATGCCCGCAGGACTGGTTTATTTTAATAAGGTTACCAATATATGAACGCTCTAAGTTTGTACTTGTACATAATACAATCTTAGGTCCAATATTGGTTGAGCTCTAAGGGGCCACCTGTGCAGACTGAGACTGGGAAAAGGGTGTTTTTTATTATGGCCCTAGGGTATTAAAATTACCTGCAGGCTGGACTTAATTTAGACTCCCTGATCTCTCTAACCAGTTTTAAACTAAAGTTAACATGTCTTTATGTCTTTTTTGTCTATATGTATTATACACTATATGTGTAAATATATATATATAAAACCTCTTCTTTTAATGCATGGCCATTAGTTTTTACTCTGTAATGTATTGTTATGTATTTTATTGTATGTATGAAATTGTGGTTGCAGCATTCTTGGCCAGGTCACCGTTGTAAAATCAATTTTATCTCAGTTGGTTTTATCTGGTAAAATAAATGAAATTTTAAAAATCCCTTTGCCATCTTTAAGATTTTAAACTTTATCAGGAGGAAATCCCAGCTGGACTACATGTGTCCTTTTTGTCACCTTGTTGTTGAGGATCTCGATCTTGTCCTGGTCCAGCCGGTGCTGGCGGTTGTAGGCCTCCATGGTGGTGCAGGAGCGCTCCATCTCCCGGTTGAGGACGCACACAATGTTCTCAAACGTGCCCACCTTGAGCTCCAGCTCCTGGCAGCGGCGGCTCAGCTCGGCCACCTTGGCCTTCTCGCTCTGGAGCTGCAGCTCCAGGGCGGCGCCCGCGGCGCTGGGCAGCGGGGTGAAGGAGGTGGCCAGGGTCAGGGCACAAGCACCCTGCGAGGAACAGCAGCAGCAGCGCCCCGCCCAGCTGGCTCATCTTCAGCTCCAGGTCCCTGAGGGACAGGTGGAGCTCCTGCAGCTTGTGGCTGGCCACCTCCAAGCTCTGGGGCTGCAGGCTCTCCAGGCTCACCTTGATGCCCATGATGAAGTGCAGGAGCAGGTTGAGGTGTTCGTATGAACACTGTCGCTCGTGGTCATGGAGCTTCTCTTTCTCCACCTCCACTCGAAGAAAGACACGAGCAGAAGCACGATAAGAACACAAACTACAATCCTCATCTGTCACATACGAACAAAAAGAGAATTTTAGGACGTTTTGTGAAATTATGCCACAGAAAAAGAAAAGAAAAAGCATACAGCAAAGAAATAATGGAGCTTATCATGGAAATATACACTTTACAAAGTATTCATCCCAGCAATTTTTCATGCTTTATAGTTTCACCACATTGACACTGAACAACAGAAGAAATGCTTGAAGCTGAATGGAGACTAGCTTTGTGTAATCATGGTGTTATTGATGTTATGTTAAATACACATGATAAGTCATTTTCAGAAAAACGACCCTAGCTCGACGCAGTTAATGCAAGCTGAAGCACTGAGTTTGTGTTGCCCTGTCACTTAATTCCTGTTACCATGGTTACAGTAATTACAGTGAGCAGTGAACAAGAAGCAGCCCAACATAAACAGAAGGTCCATCATTTTTCACTATGTTTTCACTAACAAGCGATTGAAGCACCAACTCAAAGAGGCCTGTTATGGTATCCAAACTCCTCTCTGGACACATCATTTCTTGAATTATTGCCAAAAATGTGTTTTGAGATGTCACAGTGACTTTTGTCTAAGAGAGATAAAATAAGATTCTTGTGCCGGGGATTGATTAAAGCTAAACTAAAATAGAAAAGTAAAATTCAACCACAAAGATTAAATACAAGAGTAAAATGATAAGGTGTATAAGAAGTAAAAATAACACCAGGGCCTAATAAAAACTAAAATAGAAAAGGTTTATTGTGCATGATATTGACAGTAATTCAAAGTTAAATTGATTGGAATATTGCACAATATATAAGGAATAATAATGGCATGATAATAAGGAATCCTCCTCGAAGTGGATATTAGGTTCATGAGAATGGACCAGACCAGACGGACAAGCCGAACATATCATTTAAAAACTGTAATTACAGATAAAGGAACCCTGATTGAGGTAAAGGGGTTTGTTTCTTTGTGTACGGACCAAGAGAAGAGTAGATGCTAACTTTGTTGCAGCTACCGATGATCCAAATAAAGAATAATAAACTGCGATCAAATTTGTGTTTTATATTTCCACTAAACTCTCCATAAACAGTTCAGAATGTTGTTTTCTTTTTTCTGCTGATCAGTGTCAAAAAGCCTAAAACACTCCCATTTCAAGTATAATCACAACATAGTAACCATAAAAGAATAGTAAAATAGTGTCAAAAAGCCTACGTTAGGTGAATACTTTATGTAGGCTTCATGTATACACACATGCTTTGTACTCAACGTCCCAGGATGCATTCATAGGCATGCAGCAACAAATTATGAAATAACTGTTCAATTATGTAATATCTTTGCAAAGTGAAGAACATGTCCTAAATGTTGTTTTATCATTAAGTATACATTTATTTCCTCACATATTAGTTATTATTCTTTGAAAAATCATGTTGATTGAAATTTGATTTTATAAACTCCTTCTTGGAGATTTTGTTGTATTTTACCACGATATTACATAATCCAATTGTTTTTACATTAACCATCGTTACATATACAGCAAATTATAACAGAAATGTCTACTTACAGACGTATCGCAGCCAACAACATGAAATCTGCATGGTGCTTTACATTTACTGCAGAACTTAATATGGTCCACATACTGCAAAACAAAACAAACAAAAAAAAAATGATAGAAGCTAATGATCTATAGAACATGTCGTAGAATTGGATCCCTAGCTAAAATGGTAAATGAGATCAATCCAACAGAATTATGAGAAATCATTTGGAAAATAAATATGTGGGATACCTTTTCTCTGGGGATCTTTTTCTTTGCACAGCCTTCGCAAATCATTGGGTACTTTGGACAGATTTCATCATGAGCCTAAAAAAATGAAGTACATCAAATTACCCTGGTTTACTGATAGAAACCAGCAAAGTTTTTAATTAAATTAAATTAATTTAACACGCAATTTAACAGTTTTTTTTTTTATAATATGTTCATCTTTATACAAATGCATAGAGGAGAGTGTCATGATGGCCATGGGACATTCTGAGCTTAAGTAATGTCCAAAAATATATTTAAATCCTTTTACTACACATTGTCTTACTTTGATTTGGGGAGTTGCAGCTCTAAATCACCCTCCTGAAAGGAATATGCTTGGAAGATGGATCTATATCACTCCAAGTACGCAACAAAACAACTTAGAATGCCAACCATACACATATATTCTATAAAATAAAACTACTGGTCAGATATTTGTCATATAATAGAACAGTTATTTAGGATTCTTGTACCTGGAAATCGCACTACATAGGCAAAAGACTTAAATTGAAAGTCCCTCCCCTTACGATGTCCCCCATGAATGGGACCTTATTTCGGTAGTATTACGGTAGTCGACAGATAAGATTTGTGGACTGCCGTTTTGAAGCTTTGAGTTCGGCAATGAGGTTTCCTCCTGTTCTGCAGAGTGAAGCCAATGTCGAAGTGTCTTAAAACTTGCATTCTCTCTACTGACCAGCAGAGGGCGAATCCTCTGGTTGTATAGAAGTCTATGAGAAAATGACTACTTCTCACTTGATTTATTCCCTTAGTAAACATTGTAAACATGAGTTCATGTTCTCAATCTCTAGTTTCAAGTCTTCTTCAATACAGCATTAAATGGTCCATTTAGAGTCAAATACATCATAAAGCAGGGTATGCTTTAGGGCGGGGCTTACTGTGATTGACAGGTCGCTGCCACTACCAGAGAAGTGTAAGATGTCTCTACGTCACTCCTCCACAGTCCAAATATGGTAACTTCTGTTCATCGGCCGTCATCCAAGATGGCGACAGTGAAATCGCCAAACTTGAGCATTCAAAACATCAGTCCACAAACCATTGTCACATGACTCCGTCCACTTCTTATTAACGGTCTATGGTCTGAACTCAAAAGGCCTGCGGGTAGCTTTTTATAATATTCTATCCCTGAGATTCATGAATGTCATATAAGATGATTTTGTTATTACAGTAATAGAGAGGCCGACCTTGATGTTCTTTAACAGGAAGGGTTCCTTGCAGTATTTGCAGTTGAGCGTCCTCTCTGGACATTCCCTCTCGTTGTGGCGCTCCTGTTCGTTGGCTCTCATCAGTTCTTTGCAGGACGGACACAGGATGATCATGAAGTCACAGTGACCCTCGTGGCTGGCCTGCAGGTGACAAACAAAAAAAAAAGACTCATAACTTTCACTACCGTTTGATTTGGTACTTCACGACCAAGAGGTGAATGTATGAAAATGTATGATTTTATGTATACGATAAAGTCATGCTACTTCTTTACATGACGTTACTACCATAGAGGCCCGTCTCCATCTTATCACTCCTCAGCAAAATATTTGAAAAAACAGTTTCTTCCTAACATCTACTTTGGTCTCACCATAGAACAGAAACAGCACTCATAATAGTTAAATGATCCGCATATGAATACAGACTTGCGGTGAAGTCCCGCTCCTTCCGTTGAACCACCATGGGACCATAGGGAGGAAAATCAAGTATCACAAAATGTTTGATATTGATACTGCAACAGTATTGAAGGGTTGACTATTGGTGCTTTCACAAAATACCTACATGATGCGAGTCACTTAACAGAAATGCAGCATTTAAAATGAGTAAAAACACAGCATTTTATATATATTCTATATTTTGATGGCCTGGATGAGGATGTGTGTATGTCACAGTGTGTGTCATGTTTATTATGGCATATGTATATTCTGCACTGACTTCATCTTCACTTGCACCTATTTTATGTCATTTTTTATGTAAAGCACATTGTGTTCCATTTCTTTTATGCATGAAATATGATTTATAAATAAAGTTGAGTTGATATTATGAGATAAAAAACACGATTTGCACCTCAAATTCTTTGATGGTCCCCGTCCACGTGCATCCTTCGTTGGGACAGACGGCCGCCAGGGCCTCCACTTCTCTCCGAGCTGCATTGTCAGGGAAAGCCTGCGTGGAGAAGCAGAGGTTGTTGTTCGTTGCGGTCTGGTTTCGTGTCTTCAGTTACAGTCGGAGGTGTGGTGTTACAAACACTCCTAAGGGATCAAATGTTTTATCTCCCGGCTCTAATTTCACCTGCACATATGGTCATTCTAGGGACACAGGACTATAGTTGCTCCTTCTATTTTCTACGCTTGCAAAGAGCAATCAAAGTTTTTATTGTGCTGGCTCTATACTCCTGCACATTTGATCTGAAAACCAGCAACGACTTTGACGTTACAGTGTTGACTACGGGGTTTTAACATCCACAAAAATGCAGTCTCTTCTCACCTTCAACCCAAAGATACCAAACCAGGCTGAACTATACGACTAATGACAGACTGGTGATTATGTTAACAAACTAGGGAGCTCATGCTGCATTCACATGGAATCGGCCAGACAGTAGAAGGGCATGGACAAAACCTTCTGGAAAAAACAAACAGTCCAATGCGATGGCAGGTCAGCAAATCAAATACACGAACAGTCGTATGTGTGCATCTGTAAGTAAGTGAGTGTGCACCTCTGTGTCTGTCCATGGTTAATCTCCACTTCTGCTATGGCAGACTGCATAATATATTTTGGGTGGCAATTTATGGCATCATTGTCAAGGACTTCTCTTGGTTGCGTTGGCTCAAAACACCTTTTATTGCCGGTTTCATACTGCCATTGCTGACTCCTCACTCACTACGCTTACCGGCTGGTAGGGGCCGCTAGTGATAACACAGCTGAGGCCATCTACCGTCTGTCTGATTCCATCTGACTGGAGTATTAAAGTTACTAAGAGGAACTTTCATTTTGTGTTGATTGGCGGCACCCTGGTCTTGTTGGCTTATGTAGGTCGGACAGAGGCATCGCAATTAAAAGTTCCTTGTAGTAACTTTAAATAATATTAATGCAATAGTTAATGTAACTAAGGAGGAAAAACAAGATGCAGTGTAGGGTAAAAAAATATATACGTACACCGCCTTGCTTGAGAATGGAGGTGGGTTCTTGAACAAGTCTTCTTTAATGCAAGCACCGCACTCCTGTGGTCCGGAGCTTGAAGGGAGGAAAGGCAAATATTATATTAGTGGTCTTCAAGTGAATGCCAGACCAAAACCAGTCACACATCTCCATTTGGTGAGGAAGCCTGTTGGATGAAGATTCCAATAAAGCTAGTAAGCAGACCTTGAATCGGGATAACATATAGAGCTGAAATGATTACTTAATGAAATTATTGGGTTGATCGACAACATTTTTATCCAGATTTGAAAAACAATTTTGATCCAGTCTTTTTTTCAATTAATGGGTTAGGTCATTTTTCATACACAGCTGATAAATATTTACTGTTTCCAGTAGTTAAGTATCCTTCTAAATAGAGAGTCTTTGGGTTTTGGACAGTTGTTCAAACAGAAAACGTCAATTTTGACTGTAGGGAAATGTGATTTTGGCGGCTCGCAGCCAACAGTGCTAACAGCACAAACAGTGCAGACAAAAGAAAATGTGCTGACACGCCTTTGCAATGGTAGGGTAGGGGGGATATCACAAACCAATGTGCGGGCGTTATGCTTTGGCTCCGACACAGATGGTCAGGACGGCGTCATAAGCTTTTAACCACTATATGAGCCCAGTGCAGAGCATCGGAAATTAGTCACATGCACTAAAAAGCAGGCTTGGTAAACAAAGCACAGAGAAACTTGGATTGTACCACACACAGAGGGAGTGTGACTACATGCTCTGCTCAGGTAGACATTACTCCATGGTACCTCT
Source organism: Anoplopoma fimbria (assembly GCF_027596085.1). Taxonomy (NCBI): domain Eukaryota; kingdom Metazoa; phylum Chordata; class Actinopteri; order Perciformes; family Anoplopomatidae; genus Anoplopoma; species Anoplopoma fimbria. Next base: position 30,814 of record NW_026552831.1, on the reverse strand, counting down.
ATATGCCACATAGAAGTTAGCTGCTATATTAATGCACCCAACTTCGAATTTAGCACCTTTAACAAAAAAAATATTGGGGATATTGACTATATAAGCATAATATTAACTAATATAATGTTGGAATTTCAACAAGGGGGACCCTCTACTAGTAAGGGAAATTTCACATACTGTTCTACACAGGAAGTCATCCCTAATCTACACAGTCACAGAATCTGATGGGTCACATATTTATGTTTAATTCAATTCAGTTTATTTTGTATAGCCCAGAATCACAAATTACAAATTTGCCTCAGAGGGCTTTACAATCTGTACACATGCGACATCCTCTGTCCTTCCCTCACATCGGCACAGGAACAACTCCCCTAACACCTATTTCTTAGAGAGTTTCTGAATAAAGTTGTTTGACAAAGATGCAGACAGGGTTGGTCTTTTAGTGGCAGCAAATGTTACTCCAGGCGATGCTTTCACCAACAATGAATGATCCCAAAATACAAGTATGTCTGAAAACGAAACAAAACGGCGCACACACATGCGCACAGTGAGAATGAAAAAAAATCAGTGATCTCACAAACACAAGCTTGTCTTCTCACCGCGCCGTTATACATATATAAATGAATAATATATAGGATTTTTTTTTAAAGTCTATTCCTGTTTCTGTTTCATGACAACAACAAAAATAAACGAATTTCTTGATCCTACTGCTATCATTCTTATATAGAAAAAACTAGTGAAAAGTACACGTAGTATATTGGATGGACCTCTGTCGGGTCACCTTACCTACCATATGGATAAAGGTCATCATAAACTCCAATCAGAAAATGACCAGTGCAATGTTGGCTCGGTTACATACATAAGGGCTGAAATACATGTGAAATATCCCATAACAGTTGTTGGACCTTCTAGTAAAATTCGGCTTACATGTCACCCTGATATAACATTAATATAAAACACTGTCAAGTTCAACTCTTCCACATCTCCATAGCTTGCTCGGGCCGGCCGCATCAGGGGTTAGCGGGACTAGACTACGGGGACACCTCAAAGACCCGTCACACAAAATTCATCATATTTGATTGTGATGAAGCGATTATTGGTGAATTAACTCCAAGCCGAATTTCTTGCTGGTCTCTCCAATGTATTTATCATACTTGAGCGTGTGGTTGCGTTTAGTAAAACCAGCACCAATAAGCAGGTCAGCATTAGATTTAAAGAAACCAAGAGGGGGGCTGGTGAACAGCTCCGGTCGCTCACAGGGCGCTCACCCATCGAGCTAGCTCCCCGACAACGACGCTACTCACCTCACAGTTTTGTTGAAACAGAACGAACAGAAGCGGTGACCGCACTGGGCCTGCAGGGGCCTTCGCAACACTTTCTGGCACGAGTTGCACAAATGCTTGTCCTCGAGGCTGTTGGCCAAAATTTTCTTTGGGAAGCCTGGTTTGTTGCCTTCCAGGGAAGATGGTGGAGACTGCTCCTGTGCAGCCATTATTCCCCTTGAACAATATCGAGGTACTCAGCGGGGTGCGTTCAAGACAGCCAACACAGCTGAGTGCAGTTTGAGAAACGACCGCCGGCAGCGACCCATTGCTCTTGGACAGTTTATTGAAATATGCATCCCTGCTTGTGTTTATAACGCATGTTTGATCTTCGTATGCATGGACAAACAAGACCGGGCGGTTTTCACGTGATAGATGTGACAGCTGAGGATGCTACGTTCAGGTGTAGGTCACCACGTCTACCGCTAGGCGCCGCAAGCCCGAGAGGGAGAGGAGAGCAGCGGCGACGCGGCGAGGACCATCAGGAAGCAGACCGCTGCTCTGCGCCGGATTGGACCGCCGGAGCTGCGGCAAGGCAGCTATATTTAAGACGGCGTTATCTCGGAAGTGCTGGGATCTGGTCTTCAAAGTAAAAGCAAGGTAGGATTTGTTTTCATTGGTTTTCGGAAGTGCAGAATCACAGTGTAGAAAATGGGATCTTGTGCTCACAGATTATAAAGATGTTTCAAACAAAGAGAAATTATTATGAGTAGGTATGGAAGGTTTGTCAATTGGTATTTATCATTGCAGATAGTTTGGGATGGTCCTTTTGATGTCTTTGGATTATCCTGAATAACAGATCATTGTTTTCTGGAGATAATAAGTTTTCACCACTATGTCGCGCATACGATGGAGCTCAGTGTCAAGTTATGAATTATAGAAGCTCTACTTTCCATTTCCTCTTGAGGGCTTTTTAAGATTTCTCATCCATTTAACAGTTGAAATTCAAAGTGAATTCTTGACCTCTGATGATGAAGACTGTAATATAATAACATCACAGCGCCAGAAGAAATACTGAATGGACCTTGTGGTGTCAAGAATGAACTTGTCGACTGTCAAATGTATTTAGTTATGCCCTCGTGGGAAAACACTACTAATTCGCATAGTATGCTTTATTTTTGAAAGACGAAACGGAAGTTACGCACGTGCGTGTCGCGCTCCGCTGTGGGTCTCTGTGGCTGCTCTTCTTCTGCAGAGGAATGTCGCTGCTGCTGCTACAGCTCAGCTGGGATGGAGGACTGACAGATGTTTCCAGAAAAGGATGTCGGGACCGCAATCTCTTCTACTATTAAATAACCGTGAGTATTTGTAGCTCATACCACCTGAGGGAAATAAACGGTGTCATGTCTCGCAGCGGTGTCGCGTCAGTGAGCGTACAGCGGGGAGAGGCTAAGCTAGCTAATGCCGTCTGGACGGCTAGGGCCAGCTAAACCAGAGCCGAGGGGTAACGTTACCTCTCCGCCAGTGTGGGTTACACACCCGGCTGCCTCACCGCTGACAGACCCTGTAGAGGATTCGGCTTTGTTATTTTATCCATGATTGCATCAAAAACTTTGATTTAAAAACCCTCTCACGAGCGCTAAACAGCCCGGGGCAGCTAACTAATGCTAACGTGAGATGGGATAGCGTTAAAGGGAAAATTCACCCCAGAAAAACAGAGTCACCCACGGCGCTGATGTCAACTAGAGACACATCCCGAGACCGGCCTGATGTGGATAATGTGACAGCGAGGACCCATCAGGACGTAACAGGGACACGGAGCAGCTGTAAGGCCGTATGTAGCGCTACTGTGTATCTTCTGGTCGACTAATCGTTTTGGATCGAATACAATGACACATACGTGTAGACACGAAGCTTACTGAGGATTCCAACTTTTTTTTTTTTTTTTTTTTTTTTTCGTATTACAATTTTATTTCTATAGCACATTTCGGATATGGGGACAATTAAGTGTGCTTTACATAAATAAAAACAAAAAAAGGGAAGATCCATAGATAAAATATGATCAAAAGACAGTACAAAGTACATTAAAAAGTAATTAAAAATGTTTAAAAAACACAGTAGGTTTATTGGAATAAAATCATTTAAAAAAAGAAACATACTAGCTCAATCATAGGCCAAAAAAAACAAATGTTTTCATCCTGGATTCTAAAATGATTGCTACATCAAGTGCACATCTAAGACATTCTGTCAGTTTGTTCCAGTTTATCCTGTTTAGTTTGGACTGTGCTAGCTGACATGAGTCCATGGATCTTAGAGCCCTACTCCGTCTATGTTCTTTAAGTATATCCGAGATGTATTCTGGTCCTAAAACCATTCAGTGATGGACAGTATGCAGCAGCACTTTGTAAATGTATTCTGTAACTAACTGGAAGCGAAGTGTAAAGATTTCATAACTGGACTAATGTGCTCTGTTCTCTTAGTCCTGGAGGAAGAGGTGGAGATGGAAAAATTGTTTCAGCCAGATGGCTCAAAGAGTGTTTGAGGTTTCTGGAAATACATTCAGAGAGATAACAGCGGGATAAACGACTGTCCAGTAATCACAGTGTCATTATTAGTTTAAAACACTTGTTGTGCAGAAAATTGTATGCTTAGCTCTGTAACTGATGTATTCTCAAACCATGAGAGGCACCAATCGGGTCTCAATGATTTGACTTTAGTCTTACGGGGTTCGACAGTAAGGGTTGCCATTATCGCTGTCATTTTGAGGAATTGGCAACCAATTCTTGGTCTTTTTGACATATAGTAAATAGGGACACCAACAAGTAAAAACCAGCACCCCAAAATTCTTTGGTTTTACATTTCTTGTTGCATTAGTGATATTTAAATATGTCCGGTCAGAACCAGACAATACCACATGTGCACTGGTGCGTTTACTCGCTTGCACTGAGGCATCTGTTTTAAAGAAAATGGTGAAGTGAAATTGAGTTTATTTTTGTGAAGTCTTGTGAGGCGATGCATCCTGGCATCTCTGTTTCAGTTTAGGCAACCAAAAGCTGATGCCTTTTTACTGGGCCTGGCAACCACTTTTAAAAATAAAGGGGTGTTGAGCCGTATCTTAGGGAAACGGTTGTTTTCTGTGTTTCTTGATATTTATCGCCTCTAACAACCAGAATACCATATGTATGAGTGCAATTCCTTTTTAACTTTGTGTTTGACAAAAACGGCAGCTAATTCCCAACCATAACTTTTGTCTTCCTCTGTTGTTGTCTCTGTTGTTGTTTTTTCACAGATGATGCTCAAAAAAAACATAATAGTTATCTCCACCTCTGACTGGCAATCAAGAACATTCAATCAGATCTAAGAGAACCGCTGCTGAATTCAGAGACGATAATTAGTCGTTCAGCTTCATATTTGCTTCGAAGCATGGATCCTTAACTTCCTCAGCCACCAGAACACTCTGTCACACCCTCCCTTCGGTTGTTCTGTGACTAGCCGTCAGGGGGAGTTCCACTGTACCGCCACGCGTTACTGTACAAGCCCCAGACGCACCGTCAAGATGTTTTCAGCGCTCAAGAAGCTGGTGGGGTCCGAGCCAGGGCAGTTCCGGGACAAGAACATTCCAGCTGGCCTGCAGTCCATGAACCAAAGTTTGCAGAGACGCTTCGCCAAAGGTGTCCAGTATAACAGTAAGTGATGCAGCGGATCAGGCGAACAGGCTTCTGTGGTCATATTTATTTTTAAAAATGTGCTTGTTAGTTTTTCTGACAAACTCTCTTTCTCTATCTAGTGAAAATAGTCATCCGGGGTGACAGAAACACCGGAAAGAGTACTTTATGGCATCGACTGCAGGGCAAGAAGTTTGTGGAGGAGTACCTGCCCACTCAGGAGATCCAAGCCACGAGCATCCATTGGAATTATAAAAGTAAGTGGTTGCTACTCATGTCGTCTCTGGGCTCTACATCTTGTTTTATTTGATCACCACTGCTTTGGTCGTGTTTCTATTTTGGGTTAATATTTGACATCTGCTGTTCTGTGCCTCGGTGATTTGTTTCAGTGGCTCCATATCAAGGTAAAATTTAGACTTGGCCTCAGCTAACCCAGTATTAGAGTAGCTGTATTTGTGTTAGTCACTCCATACCAAGCACACCTTTTTCCACCACTACTTCTTCTAGTGTTTTCAGTTGTCGGATTCCATATTAGTGTCGCTTAACAGCCTGCACATTTGAAGTATTTGAATCTGTGGCCTCGAGAGCATGAATAATGCAAACACCACCATTTCTGTTTCCCCTCAGCTACTGATGATGTGGTCAAGGTAGAGGTGTGGGACGTTGTAGACAAAGGTAAGTGTTGACACACGTGGCCGTTAAAGAACCAGACTTTCCACAGAGGCTCACCTCACTCTCAGAAGTCACGCCTTTGTTTCTTTCTACCTTGGCCAACCTGCCACAGTACTTCCTGACACCAAACAGACTCAATCTGTTTCTGCCTTGTTTGTGTTTCTGTCCTCAGTGTTGATGTTGTCTTCTTTTTTTTTTTTTTTTTGCACCTCTCCTGCACTCATCTCAGGCCAAAAATACCCTCTTCCTGAAGGTGTAGGTGAGCGCCACCGTAGTATGTAGAGATTGAACCGGCTTGTTTGCTGTGGGTTTTGCCCCGCCTCGTCCCTCTCTTATCTGAATGTCAATATTCCCAAAGGTTTGCTGCGTGGCTACTTTTCTGAGTTTGGCTGACTTTTTTTTTCTGCCGTATAGCTCTAGCCTGAGTGTATGGCGCTGTGTGAGCCATGACGTGTAGTACCCTCTTTCACACCGAGGGGCTCAACCGGGGTTGAACCAGCGTTGTTTTTGTGTTTTTAAAAAGGGTTAACTCACGTGGACCAACTTTGGCTTAGCGACACAGGTCGAGAGTTAGGTCGGAACAGGGTTGATTTCAATGTGAATGGCACACTGTCAATCTCACTAACAACTGGGGGCGGGACAAATATGTCATTAGTAAGAAACATGGGGCGCTCAGTCGTGACGAAGGTCGTCTTAGGTGACGTTCTCAAGTTGCATCGAAAAACGTGTGAACAACACCAGTTGTACCACTTTCATCTTTTCATCCAAGTTGCCTGGGGGGGGTTGTGCAACTGTCGTGGTCTGCTATTACTAAGTAACCAAAACCCACGGGCTACGATGATGATGAAGTTATGGTAAATTAGCAGTAAGCCTCACTGACTGAAACTAAACAAAGTCCTTAGAGTAGCTTTACTGCTCGAATTGTTGTCTTCAGTTTGGCTGACCTTTCAACTGGATGTTGGTGACGTCGTTGGTCGGCAAGGATGAAGTAAAATAGTCTGTGGGACCTGGACCAGATAGTAAAGCTCCGGGTAGTCCTGCACTAAATTGATGAACTTCGTCTACATAAATTAACTGTAGACTGATTTTAAGAATAACAGAAAAGATATCTCCCAGCTATAATTGGTTGTTCCTCTTCACTTGACATGCAATGCGATGTGCAGCGTTCCCAAAAGTTGAACTATTTTTATCTCGGGACACAGCCGTTGTGCCCTGAAAAATAGGCGCTTGGGAGTGTTGCCCTCGCTTGGGAGAGAGTGCCTTCCAATGCGTCTACATCTACAACTGTAAATTTGAAGTCGCAAATAACGTTACATGGCCCCTCAGACTACAAACAAACGGTTACAAAAAAAATGGCTGCAACAATGTGTTCAGCTCCATAGTGATGAAAGGCTGACGATTGTAACAACACTTACATGTGGTAAATATGTGCGGGAGTTAGCAGTACTACTATACGTGCAACAGTATTTTGGACACACTGCTTTCGCTAATCCAGTACAGCCAGCCGAGAGCGCCTCTGTTTTTAAGGCATGTTTGCACATTTTCTATTTCCGGCACATGAACGTTGTGACCCGGGTAAAATCTGAATTGTCATGGCCCAGAATTGACTGGTGTTGACCGGCTTGGTTTGAATTGACTAATGAAGGGTTGAACACAGCTCGGTTAACCCCGGTCCGACCCTGGTCATTGGTGTGAAAGAGGTATTAATGCCAGCAGTGTGTGTTTAAAGGGTAATGTACGTTCAGTTTAGGCTGCAAGATGCTTTTCCTTTGGAAAAAGCGGCTGTGCTGCTCTGCTTCTTTAACTCACCGTAGTCTAACATAAAGCAACTAGCTTATATTCTTTCTTTTCAGCTCGTCTTAACTTGTTATCTCTTGTTCTTTCAGGCAAAGGCAAGAAGCGCGGAGAGAATTTAAAAATGGAGAATGAGCCTCAAGAGGTGATTATCACATGACTGTCATGTGTTAAGGAAACAGGCTCCTTCATAGCATGTGGGTCAGTGAAGGAGTCAGCTAGAGTAAGATTATGGTAAGAAGTATTAGATCTCCTTCCTGTATCATGTGATTCATACGTTTGTTTGATGTGTGTGTTCTAGTCTGATGAGGTGGCCCTGGATGCAGAGTTCCTGGATGTGTACAAGAACTGTAATGGAGTCATCATGATGTTTGACATCACCAAGCAGTGGTGAGTAGGCTTGTACAAGAATAATTTATGGACATATAGTAATATATATATATATATGGACATAATGTTTACCATATCGACTTATCGTACGATGTATGGACATGACCTCAATCATTTTTGCTGAGCTCGATATTGCCCCTCGTATTTACACGAGTGTTTGTTTACATAAGTCACCAACATTTGAACCATCATGATGCCAGAACAAACAGCGGGGGGTTCCCCTACCATTATTAGACATGGGCATTGCGCAGACATTGCACATATTAGTTCACAGGTCCCAACAGTCCATTTTATTTATTGTTATACATTTTGGTTGTGTGGTTTTATTTCATTTATGTTTTATTTACTTCTTTTTTTTCACATTCCAATTCCAATCTCTTAATATCTTTATGAATTAAGTTCATTGCTCTTTAAAATGATGTTCTTGCAGCACCATGCTATTATATTATCACTATATCTGCTATTATATTATATTATCACTATATCAGTGGAATAAAATGGTCTTAAAATGAATTATCCCAATTGTTTCTGGGGCAATATATCTTCCAAAAGATTTGAGTTATTGTGACCGGCCTAGTGGTCGGAGCAGTCTGCGTTGTTGTCCTCACACTGTCTCGTCACTGAGCTCTAATGCTACAATATGCATGGGCAGATTAGGTTTCAGCTGAGAGCTTCCACTGGTGGATTCTGTTCAGCTTCAAAGGCAAAAACATTCAAAGCCATTTCAACACAGCTATTTTAGGCATAATGTCTGAGGGAAGAGGTAGAGATATTTTTTTATTTTTTTTTCAAATACTGTCATGGCCAGCCATGAGTGACATGATGCACCAATAGGTGTTTAAATGTTTGTTGTTATTGTGGCCATGGTTTACTGACATGCTACTGTTACTGTAGCAACAGTATCGGTATCTCTAACTCTCAGGTGTACATGACATTTTTCCTTGTTCAGCACATACAGGAAATACTTTGTATATTTTTCTTTAACCTTTACTACAAAAAAAAAAAAACCTAGAGTGAATGTACCCTCTAACAAGTATTGTGTGTATATCAAATACTAATATATCTTTGTGCTATGTAGGTCCATATTTGTCCCAAAACTATTCAAACTACATCAGTGAGTCTCACTGTACTGTTTGTTTCTATTTATAGATAAGGCCTATTGTGAATTGGAACGTAATGGTTTGACATTTTGAAAAAGTGGGTCCCCAGAAAATCAAGTTTGTAAAACACTGCACTAGAGCACTAAATGTGTATTAATTCACCACTGAAAATAGTCCCTAAACAAAAGTGCCAGTTCCTCCCGTTTTGAGTGACATTTGCTCAAAAACCACAGTGACCACAGTGAAACAAAGCTGTTTCAGGAAATGATTCAGTTCAGATTTAAGTCTTCAGTAGGAATGAATTGGAGCCACAGACCAATGGGGAAGTGACATTTTGTTAATTTCTGTCTTTTATGGGATTTGTTGTCAATAACATAGAGCCAGACCTATCCCATAAGCAGATATGTTTAGTGTGTACTCATTTTAAACCTTATTGCCTTAAGACCCATAAAGGCCACCATTTTACAACAGCAGCAAGATATGAAGTTGTACATTTTGTTATTGTGAAATATGTGAACCAAATGTGTAACAGGACAAACGTCTGGCATGTAAGCACTCAAAGAACCTGAAACTGAGCAGCTTGAACATTATTTTCAGCAGCTACATTTTGATATGTGCAGATCTAAGCAAACATGAGCGGGAAATCCTATTTTCAAATGTTGGTGCCAAATTATTAAACATCTGAATCAAGAAATAAAAAAAGAAATAAAAAAAAAAAGAATTATAAACAGGATTCTTAATTATCCCTGTTGATGGGACTGCATTGCACTGAGTTATGATTTTTTAAATTATTATTTAGAGTTCATTGAGATGGTTGTTTTCTTTGTGTCTGTTGGTCATTTCATTGTGGGATAGAATGATGTTTACTTCTAGTGTATTGTCTCTATGAAAAACCAGGAGTAATCAATGTGTTTTTATCAGGGCTGCCCTTATAGGCTTTTAATATATATTTTCTCCTGAGGAGTTTCTGAAAAACATTGGAATGTGTGTGGTTCGTTGTTCTAATAGTTACCTGCAGTAAACATATTTTTAAGATTTCTTTGCCCATCCACAGATCTATATTTTTGTCAATTGCAGGACTTTTAACTACATCCTGAGGGAGCTGCCCAAAGTACCCACCCACGTGCCGGTGTGCGTGTTGGGCAACCACAGGGACATGGGCGAGCACCGCGTCATCCTCCCCGACGATATCAGAGACCTAATCGCTGGACTGAACAGGTAGAGATCAGCACTAAATGGTAGTGATGGGCAGATGAAGCATCGGGAAGCTTGAAAGGCTTTCTGACTGTTTTGTGCTGAAAAAGATATGAGACACAGCCAGAACACTGACACCTGCTGCTTTGTGAAACAATAGCCGTCCAACACCTCTCTCTCAACCAGCTAGCATGTTGGAATTAGATATGTATCACTTAGATTTAAATGTTATTGTGCAATATTTTACAGTAAAATTATTAATATATTGTCCGAAAAGCCTTAATTTTAAAATACAGGAATTTTTGCCCACAGGGAATACAAATGTACCTTATTGGTGTAGTTAAGGGTTTTCACTGTGGGCTTGTGTGTTTGATCTTCCTGGTTTGTATTCATGCAACATTTCCTTTCAGTTGCAATGTGATGTGAGAATGATATTCTTTCAAATAGCTTATTACTTTTATGTGTTATTACTTGACATCAATTGAAATGGACCTCATACTTAATATTTTGTCTTCCTAGTGTCGCAGTTATTCCCCTGTTTCCTTTATCACTAATGTGCTAATCAGAAAGTTTAGCTGTAAAACTTGAAAAGAAAAAGCTGAATTATTATTATTATTATTATTACTATTATTATATAGAATGAAACAAAGAAAAAGTGGCTACAATTCATTTTTAACACTTTGGCAGAGCAGTACAACGGAAACTTAATGTTGTGTTCGCATTTAGCCGAGGACAGCTTCAACAGTGTTTTGAACCACTCTGGAAGACGGGGCTAAATTCTGTTTGTAAGTGGCGGGACATTTCCGACGCGTGCAAAACGTTGATCAATCATAACAGAGCGGGCTAGCTGACCAATCAGAGCAGACTTTGCTTTCTGGAGGGAGGAGCAAGCGCTACAACGGAGCGTTTCAGAGAGAGGGTGAGAAGAGGTGCTGCAGGACAGCCAGGATGAGAAAAACAAGGAGGATTATGAGAATTAATGCATGTAAACATGTTGTAAATGTAACCTGAGATAAAAATATGCACCCAGAAAATAGCATAATAGGGCCTTAAAAGTGGTTGCTCATAGTGGCAAAACCCACTTAGAACTGTTAGTCAAGCACATAACAGTTCCCCTCAGCTCTTCAAAAACATTAAAACCAATTATTTTGGTTTAACGGCCCAAAAACTCAGCTCTCATGAACTTCACTCACAGCAGAAGCAGGCAACGGTTTTCAGTTCTAAAAAAGCCACAGTACTCTACCTGCTCAGCAGCAAACAGCAGACAGACCCAGTTGGTGAACATAGTGGAGCATTTAGCAGCAAAAGAGACAGATATGTTCTCTGGAGATGGTGTAGAGCAAAACCAGAGCTAAAAGGAGAGTGAATATTGGACGTTTATCAGTTGGACACAAACATGACTCTTAATTAATATTTGAGTATAAGGAGAGGGCTTTGCTAACATGTTCACCAACCTAACAAAGTGCTAATATGTCAGATGTTTGTTTTTAAAGCTTGCTCTGCTGCCCCCAAGTGGCCAAAGAAATAATGAATGCAGCTTTAAAATGTTTACATGTTATTTTTATGATATAATGAAGAGGAACACTTGGACACATATTCTGCATATGTTGTAATGTGTCATGAAAGTAATACTTGTGTGTTACAGACCAATGGGAGCGTCTTACATCCACTATGCAGAGTCCTCAATGAAGAATGGGTTTGGTCTGAAATATCTGCACAGGTTTTTCAACATCCCCTTCCTGCAGCTACAGGTACGTTTATTCACTCTTCATTGGGCATCATTAATATTAGAATTAGTAAAAAAAAAAAAAAAAAAAAAAAAAATCCTTAGTTTTCCATCCTCGAATGGTTTGTAAGGATTATGTCAAATCTACCCTATGTATAAAATATGTAAATAGGTGTAAATAAGATGTTATTGTTTTTGACCGTGTAACATTCTTTTTAATCACGCTTTCGCACAGCGCTATTTTGAAGGCTTAATCCGAGATCCTGTCCAATCGTGTGTGTGTGTGTGTGTGTGTGTGTGTGTGTGTGTGTGTGTGTGTGTGTGTGTGTGTGTGTGTGTGTGTGTGTGTGTGTGTGTGTGTGTGTGTGTGTGTGTGTGTGTGTGTGTGTGTGTGCAGAGAGAGACCCTCCTGAGGCAGCTGGAGACAAACCAGCTGGACATGGATGCCACCCTGGAGGAGCTCTGTGTCCAGCAGGAGACTGAAGATCAGAACTATGAGATGTACTGTCTGCTTTGTTTCTCTATCTACAAGTGCTCTGTTGTACACAGGACATGAGCAAAAGCTTTTTCTTCCACTAGTTTCTCGAGCACAGCTATGACGGCGTATTAGGGCCATCATAGGGACCAAAAAAATACAAATTAGAACTTTGTGCCTTTTTTTTATGTGGTTTTTCCTTCATGCTGACACAGTGACAGTTTGGCACGGCCCCATAAAAGCATCAGTGTGTTACTATGGTAACGCAGTGTGTTCAGAGTAACGTCCTCTCAACAACTTTTTAGTTTTAGCTGTGCTGAAATAAGACACACGCAATTTTCATGAAAAGTTTTCTTTTAAGAATATTACCTGTTTTGTTTTGTTTTATTTATCTAAAATGGCCTTAACAAACTGTTGTACAAGGCACATATCCACTAATTCTAACTATGTGTTGTCCGAAGACGCAAAACTCTTTGTTACATTGTAAGAAATGTACAATTCCACAAAATTATTTTAACGGTAACAAGCAGTAATCTGTTTGTCAATCCAAATTCTTTGTATCCCAGCATACAACTAACTTCCTAGCTTCAAATATCATTGCAGGTAAATCCTACTTTATTAACCAGCCCCGTTGTGCTTCCTGCAGTTTCCTGGAGAACTTGGAGACTCGCAGTAAGGGCTTCGGCTCTCCTGGTCCCGCTAACGGTCAGAGTCCTGACTCGGGCTCCCAGTCCCCCATCGTCCCTCCCAGCGGGGCGTCCACGGGCAGCTCCAGTCCCAGCACCCCTCAGCCCCCCGCACCCTCCCAGGTTCTCCCGCAGTCTCCCACTGTGTCTGCCTCCTCCCCTCCACCACCACCTCCGACGACGGCCGTCAGCGCAGCCAGTTCCCCCGCCATTGAGTCGAAGCCGCCTGCCCAGTCGCCCGAGCACCTTCAGTCCTCGGCCGCACCGGGAGGGTCGGCAACCCAGAAACGCGGCTTCATGTCCCGCTGGTTTGGATCATCTCCAGCCTCGGAGGCTCCTGCTTCGGCGCCAGGTGAGTCTCTTCTACAGATCATTGGAGCTGTGAAAGACTCCACACCAGTCCACACACCGTCGCCCTCTGTAGCAACGGGCACACACCATTGTTGATACTCTCATCCTCTAGTCTGACACTTACCAGGTTTAAAGTGATCACATGACTGGCTGGGGTTAGAATGACATCATCTTATGAAATTATCTTATTTGACATTTATTGGGCTCCATGTTTTCCTCAGACGACCCGCCCGCATCAGTGTGTCCCACTAAGGTTCAGAGTCTGGATGACTTTGTGCCAGATGAGAGGCTGGATAGAAGCTTCCTGGAGGACAGCCTGCCCTCCAAGACCAAGGTGCCTCCGCCTGCTCTGGCTGTGGACAGCGACAGGTGAGATGTCCACCGAGGCTTTTGTGTTATTTTTAGTTTAGCTTGTTAATTCTTTGGGGAGTTTTTTTAGTATTTGTCGATGATCTACCTTTGACGTTTATTTTTACATAAACTTTGAGATAAGCCCACAGCATAGGTATTTATGTTTGTTCTCTTCATCAGCATTTAAAAAGTTATGTATGTACGTTTAATGTCACTGAGGTTGTGTAACTGTGTTAAGATTTTCCTTAAAGTTTTAGTTAAGGTTTCCTGAAAAGAAAATTGGTTGCGCAACACACCCTATAAGTCATCTACTTAAAGCTTAGTTAATACTCAACGTAGTGAAGCCAGCGCAATCACGGGACTGTCACAAATAGTTCCCTGATAAAAGTATTATTTACATATCAAGGGATTATACAAAACAGCCCAATTCGTTTTTATCTTCCATTAGAAATAGGAGGTCTTAAAAATCCACATTTAAGTTTATATTTCGCAGCCAAATCTAATTGTTTATGGGATGTTCAACCTTCGTTTCTTTATAATGCATTTATTTCTTGACTTTGTTATTTGCAATGCTTGTATAAAGGAAATGCAGTAGTCCGTAAATATGAGATATGAATTTAAAGATAATTAACATCCCTCCTTTTCATTGTGGAGGTTGAGACATGGCAGTTTATGTCTATGGGCATATCTACAAAACCCCTGAGCAACCAAAGTAAGGAAAAATACTTTAGGGTACTGACTCTATCTGACCTACAACATGGCCGAGGTTATGGCAATGAACGCATCCGGAATAGTTTTCCGAGACCGGGAGAACCCATTGAATACGCTTAACGACGATGCAATGGATTTTACACTGTGAATGAACAGAGGCTGCATTCGCCACGGGCGTGCCTCAACACTCTGCCGTTTAGCAGGAGAGGACCCACAAATGTGACTTTGTGTTAAATCTACTCTCTCACACACACAGAGGGGTGAGGAGAATAGGCATCCCTTTGCAATTAATGATTTCACTACAGTTCTGATCTTACCAGTCAGTAATAGGAAAGGTATTTCAGGTCCACTGGTCAGCTGAGCATTCTCACATATGATAATAGTGTGATATATATATTTTTGTACATGTAAAAGGTTCGTAGAGTGTAAAACCTGAAGCCTAAAAGGAGTTACCTTCACCCTCAGAAGCTCCTGAGCTGCCTGAAACGGCTCCATTGAATTCTCTCCTTCACTTCTGTAACTTTATGAGGTCACAATGTAACGGAAGTCACGTAAAACGCTCCGGCTAGTTTGGCCCTCACTCAAATATAAAATAAAAAGATAGAGCTGAAGTTAACATCTACCATGGTGTAGTGGATAAGACAGCAGTCTGTCATCCAGGAGACCCGGGTTTGAACCCTGACGTGAGCTATTGTTCATTTGTCATTCTCTGGAGGGAGTTTTTTGAAATGTGAAACGTTGACCAATCACAACAGAGCGGGTTAGCTGACCAATCAGGACAGACTTTGCTTTTTGGAGGGAGGAGCTACAACGGAGCATTTCAGAGAGAGGGTGAGAAGAGGTGCTGCAGGACAGCCAGGATGAGGAAAAACAAGGAGGATTATGGGCATTAACGCATGTAAACATGTTGTAACTGTAACTTGAGAGACAAATATGCACCTGGAAAAATAGCATAATAGGGCCTGTTTTAAAACGGCCATATAGATTTGTTAATAGAAAAAAGTAAATGTAATTTGTTGTATTTTACCACTGTTAAATCTCTAAACTTTTTCCTGTCCTGTGTCTGTCCCAGTGACGGCGAAGACAGAGGAAACCCCATGGTGTCTGGTTTCCAGGATGAGCTGGATCTCGACGACACAGAGCCCAGCCTTCCCCAACCTAAGACCCTGCCCCCCAGCAAAGACTTCACTCTGACCAGTGACGAGGACGAGGGGGTTCCAGAGGCCCCCGCCATCACACAGAACCAAGACCTGGACAGTGAACCTGAGCTGAAAGCGTAAGTCCTTTCTCCCAATGATATGAATATATGTTGTGGTTATTGAGGGTTGATGTATTTTTAGCATGTAGCTTCAGAGGAGATGCTGTGTGGACTGGCAGTATATATTGAATGGAATACAAATGTTTGCTGCCCTGTTTCAGGCCCGTGATCCACATCACAAAACCAAAGGCAGCTTCTAAAGCCCCGGAGCTCAGAGGCCAGAGCGCAGCGCCCATCTCCCTCACTTTAACCCCAGCAGCAGAGCAGCTGCCCCGACACCAGGGCAAGAAGAAGGGAAGTCCGACCAGAACTGAGGACTCTGATACAGACCCCGAGACCCCTGTGGCTCATCAGATGCTCTCGTATGTCATGGATGACCCGGACTTTGAGTCGGAAGCGCCGGACACACCGAAAATAACAAAGGTAAAGTAGAGCAGATTGAGGTTAACTCTGTTCACAGCTCTTTGTACTGTAGAAAACCTGAGCTTTTAACGTAAGGGTTGGATTTTAATCGGGTATCTTTTTATCATTCAGTGAATTGCACAGAATGATACAAATCAGACAGAATTTTACTTTCTGGCTACCACTACTAAAGAGATTATTATTCTGTCAAATCGGAGGCCTTATTTTTTCCGCCAATTTCTTTTGACGAATCAAAACATTTCCCTCGTTCATTTTTCGGCTGCTTCCTTCTTCCCAGGACATATTTCCAGTCAGAGACGAGCTTCTGTCCGACCTCTCTGACGACGACATGCAGTTAGCCAAGGTGCCAGAACCCCTGAAGCCCACCCTGATCTCCTTCAAACACAAGGACGACACCGACCTGTTTGGACTCGGCATCCAAGAAGAGGCTCCCGCAGCCAAGGAGAGCAGCGAGGAGCAGGAAGGCAAGTCATGAGATATCTGTCCGTTAGGGGTGTGATGGTACACGATATTCACGGTTCTGTAAATATCTCAGTTTCTGGGCCACTGTTCGGTACGTTTTATGGTACAATTGAGAAAATGCAGGAAAAATATATCTAATTTTTAAAATGCTTAACATCAATCATCAGGCCATATTCTTTGTCTGTACAGATCACATGGCAATAAACCGTTTCTGATTCTGAATCTGATTCTGGTTTAACAGTTGCTTATAGGCCATCATTCTTATTAAAACAGTTAAGGCAGTCAAATACTGGCATATTGTCAATAATAAAATACATAAATTAGTAATATAAGAGAGAATTGAAACGTCAGGTAAAGGTAAAGTATTTCCGATTCTGTAAAATATTTAAAATGGGAAGAATCAATCAGCCATTAAGCTAATTTCGCACCACAATATAACTACTGTATATGTCTGCTCCTCTTTCAGACAAAGAAAGCAAACACTCCTCCAAAGACAAGAAGAAAAAGAAGAAGAAGAGCAAAGAGGTAAAGTTATCTCTGTCCATGTTACACACTTTAAGCAGTAATGTGTCCAAACAAAATCCTATAGACAATAAATTGTGTCTTTTGGTCTTCAGGAAGACGAGAAGAACAAGAAGAAACACAAACACAAGAAAAAGGAGAAGGACGAAGTCGCAGCGGGAGACGAGAAAGACAAAAAGAAGAAGAAGTCCCGGACCAAGAAAACAGAAGTGGACGAGCTGGAGGACTTTCTGGGCGGAGGAGCGGCGTCGATCAAAAGAGATGACGGTGATTATGAAGAACTATAAAAAAAAAACAACAACAAAAAAAGCCTCCTGGTTCCTTGACTTGTAAGAGCATAAAGCATCTCCAAGCCATACGCAATACGCAAGGCTACCAACAACACCCAGGTAAAATCACTAAGACTCTGGTACCTGTATGTTCCTTCTGATCGATTTCCCCACCTGCACTACTGCTGTCACTTCCATTCCAGCCGACAGGAAACGGCGAGAGACCCGCGTGTGTGCTGTAGTGAGTCGTGACATTACATATTTTGATGATTGGTGTGTTG
This sequence comes from Anoplopoma fimbria, assembly GCF_027596085.1. NCBI lineage: Eukaryota > Metazoa > Chordata > Actinopteri > Perciformes > Anoplopomatidae > Anoplopoma > Anoplopoma fimbria. The sequence continues at coordinate 13,231 of NW_026552831.1, read as the reverse complement.
TCACAGATCGGCTCTTTGTACTTTGACACAGTTGAATATGTTGGCTGAACATTTTTTTCTCTGATTTGATACATTTGATCCACTCCAAATCTGCTACTGTAAATAGGGTCCCCGTTTTGTTCTGAATTAGTTTGTGTGGTGTAATAATGGAGAGCATGCTTAAAGTGACGAGTGACTCTTTAGAGACTCCATCGTGTTCTGTCTTTCTCTTTCTTTCCTACTTGTCGGATTAAGCGCTCAATGGCAGATTTTGTCTAATGTCTCTAAATATAAACACTGAGAAAGAATTCAGATTGAGTTGATTTCAGAATTTTGCCCATCAAATGAGTTTCCCTTCTTCACTCTTGGCGTACCTCCACACTAAACCGGCTACATTTGAAAACATTTTTGCTTTGTTTTGGCCTCCATCCACACTAACAGGCGTGACTAATGCATGACACAAAAATGCGAACGATTTCATAGTGAGCAGAAAGACCAACTCCCAGGATCCTCTAAACCCAGAGCAGCATCTGTCTGTCTGTCTGTCTGTCTGAGGCCACCTGTAGTATAGCCTCAGATACTGTAAGCGAGTTTATTGAGTTTATTTTTAGTTGTGCTCTTGAGTGAATTTGAGTTCCCACTGGAAAACTGTTACGCAGTGTATATGTCTAGGGCTTTTATTGTGAAAGGTGTTTGTCCCAGCAGATGTAGACTGTGTGCAGCACAGTTCTGTTGTTTGCTGGTGAAAAGAGGAAAAAAGAAGATGCGCTATTGGGAGCCAGATTTAGCATTGGACAGGACAGTTGCACTCCTCATCACTTGTAGTGTGTCGAAGTGGAAGACGTATTACTTTTTCAGGACACTGTGGGGAATCTGGGACGCCTCACTGTCCCGAACTCACTGTTTGAAAACCCGTTTGATGTTGGGACATTGAGTAAGTCTGTTTACTGTAGTCCGCCAAGTCATAGCAAGAATGTATGACTCTGAAAAAGTGCAATTGTATGTTGTTGTTTTTTTTCACAGCATTTAAAAAAAAATAATAATAATAAATGAGCCGGCTTAGTGTGGACATAGTTTGGATGTGACCTAGGCCTGGCAAACTCTCACGCATTTCAATACGATGGCCGATATAAAGGTCAGCAAATATGATCCAGGTCATGTCCATGTATTATAATAATATATTGAAAAAATTATCAAAATCTTGTCCATATATTGTACAAGGAGTGGATAACGTAAAAATGATCGTGGTCTGTTCATGTATCTTATTTCCTGAATTCATCCACTGGTCAGTTAACTGGTCCCAGACAAATTAACTTAACGGCCACTTTTTCTCCGCTCCACCCTGAAGGCTACACTCAAATTGTCCTCATGTTTTCTGCAATTTGCCTTAACGGAGGTTTAACTACTAAGGGAATGACGTACCGCCGCCCTTATGAACCGTTTTTATAAGTGTTCTTACTGTAAAGTGTTGGCTCGCCTTTTATCAGTTAAAACAGTCTCCCTCCTCTCTGAAGCCTGTTGTCAGATTGCAGTGAATCAGTTCATCTGTTTTGTCTTTTTGATTTTGTTTGATTCTCATTGGAACGGCAAAAACATCATCCTGCTAAGAGAGTATTGTGGAGTTGAGTTAATATTTCTCTGTAAGTGACTTTTCCCAAGATGTCCCCGTTGTTTTATCCTCGTGTTATTTATTGCTTCTGTTTTTGTTTTGGTGCAAGAAAAAACGTCAGGATTTATTTTGCGTGAGTTTGTGCTGATACCGTCCTCAACGGTCAAAAAACACTTGCAGCTTTCTACGATCACAGCTGTTCATATCTCCTATGAACACACTAATGGTTCACTTCCACTGCTTTTAAAGACATGAACTACAGTTAACTGTACCTGCTTTAACAACAGTTAGTATCTTCCATAAATCCCCACATTTTTATCTAATAAACAATACGGACGTGTATTTTTTAGACTCCACAGATTTCATACCATCTCCTATTCATATGTGGTTTACAAAGAAATTATGTTTGATACTCCAAAGTTGAAACTATGCAGCATTGATCCTGAATACTGTGTGCTTTTTTTCTTTTTCTTTTTTTGTCTTTTTTTTTTGTCTTGTCATGTGATTGAGGATAAATGCTGAAAGCGCAGTTTCAAGTAGAGCATGAGACTTAAATGTACAGAAAGAAAAGAATGTATAAAGTATATAAATAATATCCATATATCTGAAGAGGTTTGTTCCCAAAATGATACATACGCTTCGTGAGGAAACCAAGTGACTGAAATGCTATAAAATGATTGAACAATGAAAGATCCAACAGGGTGAAAAAAGTCCTGCTGCACGAAGGAATAACGACGAGAATGGATATGTACTTCCAGGTATTTTTTATTTCCGAGTGGATGTATGGCATTTTGGAATGAAACCCTTCATTTATTTTTCACCCCATGACATGTCCCATCTTTACACTGTGTGAGTTTGCCTATGTTTGGTTTGTCCAATAAATGCAAACTTATTTCTTCATAAAGATCATTTCTTGTGTTTCTTTAAAAAAAAAAAAACATTAAGAAAAAAACGCTGTGGTTTGGACGATTCTAATCGTTTCTGCAAACACTTCCAAGTCTAGCTCAAATGAAGCCGGGACTTGTGATCGTTCCAGCTCAATATAATAATACAATAATAACTCTAATTTCATGCTTTAAGTTCCATCTTTATTCAAAACGCCAGGCTGAGAACCCATGTTCCGTCCTCTTTGTTTACCTTTTTTCTTTTTTTTTTTAATGATACACGTGGTAACCCTGTTCTTAACCATAGACTGTATATAGTTCTTAACATCACAACTCTGTGAATTGTGGGTGATTCTCTCAGGCAAAGTCGGTAGAAATGTTGACTTAAATGTGCTTAAAATGCTGGAAAATGTGCTGAACTAACTCCGTGAGTGTGGACATTGGGATTGGGCTGAAGATGTTAAGCCAATTACACTCAAGCGATCCATGATGTTGGAATTGTCCTTTTAAACTTTTCACTCTGAGTGAAATTGACGTGTTTTTTTTGTTGCATGAAAAATAGACAGGGTTTTACCTTTTTAGAAATTAGATTTATTATCGCTTTTATGTCCTCTTTATTTGAATTGGTCATATTTACTATAAGCTGCATTAGAGATAAATCGTGTGAGTTAAGCGCTTCAAAGCCTGTATTTCCTCCTCCTGTTTGTCTTTGTATCCACAATCATGATAATGAGAGAAACAAGCTGCTTGTTTTGCCTATAATAAAATGCAATTGTGTGTTTCTGTGGAGCAGCAGTAGTAAAAGTTGGTTAATATGAAACTCCAGATATCAGCACCAGAGGCTGCAGGGGGACTGTAAAAAGAAAAAAACGTAAATATCTACCTCATTGTAAGCTAATTTCGTTTATTTTATTTTATTGATATTCTCAAAACTTCTTGTTCAACCTCCACATCATCCACTCATTTTTTGTATCATAAAAACAATATCTCATTTCAAGTGCTTTGGCCCATTCATGCACCTGTTGTTCGCAATTGTCAGCTTTTTCCCACATTATCAATCGCTTAAGTCACATTGGTCGAAATGCATTATACAGTTCATTGCATAAGTCATTACATGTTAAACGCTCTAACCAGCATATTTCATATACGTACCCATTATAATTTTTTGTACATTACTCCTGATTTGATGAATCGCTCTAATGTGATTCACCTTTGATGTCCTGGTGGTCGTGGTAACGAACACACCTTTCTACTCATCTAGCAAACACAGAGCTGCATTAGTATTCATTAGGAATTGTATTTCTGACCAACACACAGATCCAAGTCCTGTATTCACTTCTCTTTTTGCTCTGTTTTTGGTCTCCACCAGTCAGTCCACCACCTGTCTCTTTAGCTTCTAAATGCTATGTTCTCCAGCTATAGTCTCTGACTGTGTGTGTCTGCTGTTTGCAGCTGAGCAGGTAGTGCACGATGGTTATCAGCACTTTGTAGCTGTAAATAGGGTTGATGATAGTGTAGTTTAGGGCCAGAAAACTAATACAATGACTACTTGGATCTGAATGCAGAGTTGTTGATCATTTTTGTGGTCAATGGCTACGACCATCATCTTTCACACTGGTCATTTGATCAAATGTTAATATAAAAAATATTATATTAAAGAAGCTTTAAATAAAGGTACCTTGCCAAGATGGATAGATATACAGAAAGCTCTACTAGCTCTACTTACAGCTGTTAAAGTCAGCCAGTGGATGATGGTGTCATTTCTGCTCAGCACACCACATCAGTACACTCCCTCTCCATCACTGGGCAGCAGCACCGCCACAGTGAAGGAGACTGAGACCGACTGGGTCACCTTCAGATTTCCCTCCATCCCACTAAGTGGTCACTCTGGCTGAAGGTGGAGCCGCTGTAGCAGTTGATGGAGCTCTTGCCTGCTCCAAACACATCTAGTGGTAAATAAAAGAGCTGATAAACTGTATGACCTACTTCCAATTCAAAAGAAGAGAATTTAAAATGACGTGAATGCTTCGGTAGTACCTCTCCTGATAGTCCTAATAGATTTATTACAATATCAGTACATTTTGTCATCAATTTCAGGAAGTTAAACCGCCTGTAAAATCTATTTCAGCTATTGGTACTTGACTAAATAAAGCAGGTACAGTTAACTGCATGAAGCTTTTTCACTCTGTAAGAGAACATCTGAATTTAAGTTCTAGGTGAACGTTTTACACTTACCATATAATTTAAGTTCTAGGTGAATATATATTTATATATATACCATATATATATATATATATATATATATATATATATATATATAGTTATGTTCAAGTTGGATATGGAGTGAATAGGAAGGGAAGATAGTCCTGTCTTTGTCCCACAGTGGGGACATTTGCAGTTTTATGTAGCAGCAAAAGGGATGGTACAATAACAAGAAGCACCAGTAAAAAAATAAATGAATAGGACATATTAAATGAAAGAATAAATAAATAATGCAACATCAAGCAAGACACTAGTTTGATGATTTGTGCCCAGGAAAGAGTTTAATCATAATTAATCTTAAATATATTAATATATTTTATATATAAAACAGTTGTTTTTCTCACAAAGGATTTGTTTCGTGTTATTTTATTCGCAATCATAATAATAGAAAGTGTGAATTTTGTGAAGAAGAAACTGTGGACCATGTTCTGTCAGAAGGACCATTCAGTGAGAATGTTTTTTTTAAATAATGGACTTAAGGGAGATTGGAGAGGGAAATATTAGTAACAAATGGTGGAACATTTTAAAGACTAATATTACTAGTATATTTTTTGTGTTTTTGTTTCATTCGTTTCTTTATTTTTGTTTAATTATTACGTTTTCATTAAGTAAAGCGTATCCTTAGTCCATGCTCCAGAATAATGGGTGGCGGTAATGCTGGTTGCCAACCGCTATTAAAAGTAGTAGAAGAAGAAGAAGTCAGCATCGAGCGATTTGGTTGGCTCCTCCTGTCAGCCAATGAAGGACTCTCTTGTACGTACGTCCTCCTACCTACATGTGAGTGCTCGTCTGCTAGCTAGGCACTGACTAAAGAAACACCATGGTAAGTTGAAAAAAAGGACTTAAAAAGATGATTTAATAGCATGAGGAGTTTGTATGAAATGTTCCTCTAGCAGCCTAGCTAACTATTGATGTAACGTTACGGAAAAGTAACATGTGTGTGATGTCGCCATTGAATGTAAACATCACAGACCCGGTCCACAACTTGATAAAGGCTGTTTAAGGATCGACACGTTGATTCTGTGTTTAGTTTCGTGTGGTTATAAATTACATAGTGAAGTCACTCAGCTAGCTATATTTCTCTCCGTATGGAAATAACTGCTTTGGGACAAAGAAGACATTAAAAACCCGGTTGTAAATGAGTTAATTTTTATAAAACAAGCACTTTTCGTCATACATGTCTAATTAAGATTGTTCTTTGATCATCAATAGTTACACTTGCATTCGGCATTAACTTAATCCTATTGACCAAGCAGCACTTGGTCGCTTATTTATAAGGAAATTATGGCTTATGACGTGTTTTACAAACGGTGTTTATAGCATTTAACCACGGTGTCATGGTGAAAGTAATTTTTTTAATTTATTTCAGCTCTTTAGCACAGCCAACATGTAATGTTAATTATAAAAATCCTGAAATTCACTCCAATATCAAAATATCATATATTACATGAAGTACATAGTTTCTGAACCAAGTTTACTTTTCCCTATCTGAATGACATTAGTGTTTTTAGAGCCTGTTTCTCTTTGCTCTGATTGATTCGATGTCATGTTGTTCTCTCAGCTTCGTCGGAGGTGAGACTGAGACGAGAGTACCTGTACAGGAAGGCACAGGAGGACAGGCTCCGAACAATCGAGGAGAAGAAACAGAAGCTGAAGGGCGCGAGAAGGTGGGACGAAAAATCATGTTTCATCCTGCTGCATTTTGGTACTACAAGTGGTCAGCAGCGTAAATCATCATGGTGTTAATGCAAGCTGATTTTGTTTTTTTCTTCCTCTGCAGAAAATCGTCTCCTTCCAACTGAGGTCCGTAAAGATGCCCTGCAGCTGCAGAAGCTACTGAGTATGATCGATGAAGGGGCCGAAGGCGAGGTGTTGTTATTTCTCATTATGAGCAGCATGCTCTGATTTCATCAATGTATCATCCCATTTTGTTTTTGGTAACAGTGTGTTCATTCATATTGATTTATTGGGTTCTTGTCTTGCAGGTGTCAGCTCCCACATGGATGATGAGTATAAATGGGCCGGAGTTGAAGATCCTAAAGTCATGGTCACCACATCCAGAGACCCCAGCTCCAGACTCAAATGTTTTCAAGGTCAGACCAGCTTCTCTGGAATAAATTGCTCAGTTAGCACTACAGATAGACCTAAAGAATATACGATTACACATTATTTTATGGGTTTGTAATTTAAAAAATAATTAAAAAACATAAGCATTTATTAAATATGTTTTTTGTAAAAAAAAAAAAAAAAAAAGTTTTAACTAATTGTAGAAAATGAACTATGTTAATTAGTACAGGACCAATTAATTGCATTAATAAATATATTGTATGCTAACATGTGATGTGTGTAAAATCGTTACAGAGGTAAAGCTGATGTTTCTGGAGCCCAGCGCATGAACAGAAGAGGAAACCAAGATCAACTCGCTGGTGAGAGCCTGCAAAGCCAACAACGTAACAGACCTCGTCATCGTGCATGAGACCAGAGGACAGCCAGGTACGCCTGTCTTAACCACAGTCTTTTGTTAATTCAAGTTTACATATTTATGACATTTGATTTCTCCCTGTAGCTCTGAGCAGGTAGTCTATTTATCTGGATTATACATCCTGTGATCTGCATGAAGCAGCCACTAACAAAGCTAAAGTTCTCTCCCAGTTCTATACTACACACTCATTCTAAGCAGGTTTCGGATATGTAGTGTGTTCAAATTGGAAAAAATAAAAATGAGGTATACTAAAAAGTCACATTGCACTAGTGAAAGGAGGAGCCCTTACAGCTGCAAATCAATTCAACTAATTGTGAATGCTAATAAAAGAGCTCCATTTACTTAAAGAAAAATAAGTAATAATTCTTCAGAGTTCAATTGACTGTGGCATCTCAAAGACTAGACTGGGTACATTCAAAGTTTTTATTTACAAACAAAAACAAAAATACATTTATTAAATAAAAAAAAAAAAAGCGCTGCCATGAAATAATTTTAGAAGATTCATGTTCACCGGCAAGAATTGTAATTAAATTCCCATCAACATCAGTTGTAGCGCGTTATCACACCGACGCTAAATTTAGAGAAAAGACACAACATGCTAACATTTTGATCAGTGTTATCATTATCAATCAATCAATCAATCAATCAATCAAACAATCCCCTTTTCTTATAATCATGTCACATGGCTAAAAGTAGAACATTTATAAGAGTAGGAGAATGACAACAAGATTTCTGGTGATTTTAAACAAAGTGCAGCCTGAAATCAGAGTATAAAGTAAACCGGAGTGAGTATCTGATTGTTTTTTGGTCCTGTATGTTTTCAGATGGCCTGGTGGTGTGCCACTTGCCGTTTGGACCCACAGCTTACTTCACACTGTACAACGTGGTGATGAGGCACGACGTTCCAGACATAGGCACCATGTCGGAGGCCTACCCCCACTCATCTTTAACAACTTCTCCTCTCGACGGCACTAGGGTGAGTGTGTGTGATGGACCATGCGTTGTACAAATGATATTGATATTCTCTGTCACCTTTAATTTTTGGGTACAACTAATTGATAACTCTGCTCACGCAGGTTTCAAACATCCTCAAGTATCTTTTTCCTGTGCCGAAAGAGGACAGTAGGGCGTGTCATCACATTTGCCAACCAGGAGGACTTCATCTCATTCAGGTCAGTGTGAAAGGACTGACTCGGTGGAAATGTGTTAATGCTGTTCACCTCAAACACAGCAAAGTCTTTAAGAGTAACACCTTTTTCTTTTCTTTTTTGTATTACAGGCATCACACCTACAAGAAAACAGACCACAGGAACATCGAGCTGACAGAAGTTGGACCCAGGTTTGAGATGAAATGTAAGTACGGATAGATAAGAAGAGATTTTTCACATTCCAGGTTCATCCAGTCCAGGAGCCGTTAGCCTAACTTAGCGCTAAGACTGGATGCAGAGGGGGAACAGTGATGTAACTTATGAAGATGCAACATGTTAATACCACAGCTGCTCCAGAGCAGATTCTGATTTGAGATAAGATATCAACTGGTATAGAAGCACTGCATACTGACCAATTAATGCTCAGTGGATATTTGGATAATATTTCACAAATACTAAGAAGTTAAAATCCTAATCAAACACAGACAATTCATAAATCAACATTCATATAATGTCACTGTTTCATGTAGTGATCTGACAATACTGACCCTAGCAGTGTGAAACAGACTTAGGAGCAAAAAAACAACAGTATATATTCACATCATATATTCGCTATATGTCTCAGCTTCTTGAGCCGTGTGTTACTGTGTAACATGTTGGAGTCGTGTCTTACTTTCACAGTCTGGATGCATTGCCTTGCATTACTTTGCTTCAGTTACTTTTTATGTTTGCTGTGGGTGATTTATAAGATATGGAGGGAAACCTTACTGCTACGAATTATGGTTTTATATACATTTTTTAATTTCTAATAAAGTGTGTTTCACACATGGGGTTGCAGCTATAAGAATAAGGCTTAAATATTGTCATAGGCCATAAGAATACATTTTAGCAACTCATTTAAAGCAGTACACACATGTAATTAAAGTCAGATCTATCACACCCGAGATGAAGCAGTGGTATTATAAGTCTGTGAATTTACAAATGCACACAGTTGGGGATTTCTTGCCTGCTGGTCTTCCTGCAGATGTCAGTTAAACTGTTACTTTAATCCTGAATTATGTGTTTAACTTCTTCGTATTCGTCTAATATTATAGTTATAGACTGCAATCTTGTCCATTGTTTTGGTTGGCCATGCTGCAAACACCAACCCTTTATGTGAAGGTGCTTACAGCCTGATTGAGGAACCCTGGATTGATTTACAGCGTCATAGCAGACCCTTAGCAGGATCACAGTTGTTAGGGTTAGAATATCCAGATAACCAACATAAATCCTGGGTTTGTTGAACCCTGCTTTGTGCTACAGGCTCCTGTTCTCAGGAAACGGTCATTTCAGGTCATTTTCCAGTCAAATTCCTCTGTTCTGTACCACTTTTCCTTCTTGGATGTGTAAAACATTGTTATCTGTCCTTTTGCTCAGTGTACATGATCAAACTGGGAACCCTGGAGAACGAGAGCACCGCGATGTGGAGTGGCGTCACCATGCTTACACACACACAGCCAAGAAGAGGAGGTTCCTCAGTGTGCAATAGGAACTAATAAAGCAGGACAAAAGCTGTTGGCAAAAATGCTTTTTTGGACTTTTTATTTTAATTTTTTATAAACCCTTAAAAGTTTTTGTTAGTTGCCTACCAAATATGGCAGATCTATAATAGGTTCAAGTCCGGGGTTAACAATAGTCAAACTGCATCATATCCATCATGAGTGAGTGTAGTTTACAACTAAATTTAGCTTTTTTTGATAAACCCATAGACCAAAAACCTAATGCATACTGTTCTGAGTGTATTAAAACTGTTATACTATTTTTTAATAAAATGTGTATCTGATTATTTATGTTGGCTCCATGATGTTCATACTTATCCATATGTGCAAATTATACTTAAGTGTATGAATAACTGGGGCCAGTGATTGCTATCATGCAGAAAGCTTCCCCTATGTAACATCATCAGTGAGGAATTAGGTGACACAGGCACTTGTTCTCTCATATCTAGGAAACTTGTTATTTCACCCTATGCTGCAAAAACAGCTACCACATGCATTTGCTTTCTGAACTGACATTTGTGTTCATGATTAACAAATCATCGAGCAAAAATCTGGTAGTCTAATAAGAATTCACAAACAATCATCACCTTAAATCGTTGCCTCTAATCTACAACTTCTTAAACATTTTTACTTTAATTTAGCATTTTATCAAAGGAAATACTGTATATTGAGAATTTACACGTAAAATGTTGCATGACTTGTTCTTGTAAAACATGGTGTACTAATAAAGTCGTGTTACTTGTATTTGTAAACCCGATGTACAACTTGCATACCATTTGTAACAAATTATACAAATACTCATATTTTTACTTAGGCTGGGTCTTCATTGCACTAATGAACAGCAAGATAAAATATTCTCCAAAGGATCCACGGGTATCCCATGAGATTCCCAAATACATTTCCATTTTAAACTGCAAAATTTACAATTAGCAAATTAATAAAAGGGTTATGGATGTTATTAAGACATGCAAATGGGGATGTTGTAGTAAAAAATGCATAATGTGTTTGTCCTGGAATAAACCTATAGGCATGAGGACTGGACATGGTTAAAACGCTGCCACCACTTTTTTTGCCCGGTGTTGTCGGGTATCAGAGATCTAAGAACAACATGCACACCACAAGACGTGTCAACTCAAGACAGCCCAACACTGTCCAGGCACTTTAGCATCTCTTCAGATCGACGATCCTTCTCAGATCCACTCCTGGCAGGCACCGATTCATGAACAGCTTTTTAACTTCCACAATAGGAGATTTCCAACAATATGGACCAGTAACCCCGGATGCACACTCATTCCGGACTGCCATTTCCACAGAGGAGCTTAATGCAGTTCAAAGGTTCAGGATTTACCGGGTCTGTCCGGCACACTCTTTCCACCTCGATCCGCTATCCCCAGGTCAGACAGCTCTGCTCCTCTCTTCACCCGAGTGTCGAAGACATACGGCCGCAGGTCTGATGACACAACTACAAAGTCGATCATAGACCTTTGGCCTAGGGTGTTCTGGTACCAAGTACACTTATGAACAGGACTATGCTCAAACATGGTGTTTGTTATGGACAGTCCATGACTAGCACAGAAGTCCAACAACAAAGCACCACTCGGGTTCAGATCGGGCAGGCCGTTCCTCCCAATCACACCCCTCCAGGTTTCTCCGTCGTTACCCACGTGAGCGTTGTTATTTACCTATATTAAAAATGAAGTTTGGTTTAGACCCTCCCCGGGATCTAGGCTTGTGGCGCTAGTCTGACCCGGCTCGTATGCAGCGTGAGCCCGTGGGGAAATCATCGGTCAAGCGCTGAAACAACATAGCGGCTGACAGTGTGTCAGGGGCCCAAACACAGAGCTGGTAAGCGGGGGAGCTTTCCTATCGTTCCATGGTCCCCTACTAGGACCTGTCGACCACAGGAGAATCTCACCCTCTACTTACTGTCTCCGCAACTGGCAGCCCTAAAACGAAACATCAAAGATAAGCAACATCAGTGGCTTCATCGTGCCCATTACCCACATTCTGCATGAAGCTCTGCTCCCCGGACACACACAGACACTTGCTCGGCTCTGATTTATCAGTTCTTCTTCTCAACAATCAAGTCCAGCTGAGGATGATCAGCTCACTGACAGTGGCAACCGTGTAACCCATTAGTCTTTGATAAGTTGTCATAGTCTCCAAAGGAAACTGCAACCCAAGTTTACAATAGTTCCCCCTCCTTTTAATGGTGAGGACTTGCACTCAAGTCACGTTGACACCATATCATAGGCACTGGACCAAGTAGGTGGCTTCTGATGGCTTGGAGGGCGCATGCCCGGTGGTGGTGACCCTCCGTAAACCCCTTCTCCTGTGGAGTTAGCTAAGGAGCCTTCTTTGTTACTCAAGGCTGGGCTGAGTAACGGTCCTGGAAACTGGGACTTTGCAGGGGTTAAGGCTCCATGCAGCCTCTTGATCAGAAACCTCTGGTCGCCCTACCAGATTTCCAACGTCTGTTAAGCTGTGGAGTGGCTTTCCTTTTCCAATGACCCAGGGGTTGGCAAATCCATCCCTCCTCTCCCTGGTTCTGTCTCAGCATGCTGTACATGCCAATGGTGGACCCAGGTTGAGCTAAAGGGGACTTCAGATGGAAGTCTGGAGTTGGTTGGCCGTTGTCGAGGTACGCCATCACCTTCCCAAGCTCCTGATGTTTCTGGCAGGGTTTGAGTTTGTTGAAATGGACAACTATTTCCAGCCCTTCCCTGAACCAGCCTGGTTCAATAAAGCACTTCTGTCACCTTTTCTAAAATTTGTAAGGGCCTCTAAACTGCCTCTGTTACATATGGCATACCCAACATTTCCTGGCTTTATTTGGCATCCATACCAACACCCCCTCTTAAAAAGTACTGGTACTTGGAACAATATCGAAAAGCCATCTTTTGCTGACTGGTACTTGGAACATCGGTGAAGCATTTACTTGATGCCCTTTAATTGCCAAACAAAGTGTCTAGCAACCTTATCACATACTCACTAGCAGAGGAGAAACTCTCTCTCTTTGACTGCTCATGATGATAATAGGCCAGACAACTTACTGCCCGAACAGCAACTTCTACAGACTGAATCCTGTAGATGCCTGAACACGGACTACAGCAACCCAAAGTGACATGTGGCAAAAGTACATCCCAGTTTGTCCGATTATCTTTTATGAAAATAATTAACATGGATAGTACGTTGCAACTGAACTACTGAATCAGTCCTCTAGATTGAGGCGTTGTACAGGACTTTTCAACCAGATGGGTTTTCCGTACTTATGTTACGATGTTTACGTCTTAAGTTGCTTTACGTAAGTAATCCCAACCACAATGTTT
>NW_026552830.1:0-7624 GCF_027596085.1 Anoplopoma fimbria | reverse complement strand
AATATTACATTCATATGTATAAATGCACACATACAAATCTCAAACACAGTATATTTTGTCTATGCTTTCACATCACACCACACTGTGCACATTGCGGTAAATGATTATAAGTTCTGTTAGAAGGTCAAATACTCCGGACAGGGCATTCTAGTGCCTGGCCGTGCGATGGAATAGAACAGAGACACTTAAAGAAGGAATGTGCCTTTACGACCAACTGACCACAGATAACAAAGGCTCTTTTTACAACTAATTGACCAAGGCCCTCAGAAAATCTAAAAGTCTAAACCAAGAGCCGCCTCTCTCATTTTTGGACCTATCATATTCAACTCACAAAACCTATATAACATGATGCGCACTCTGTATAAGCGCCTTTTAGTTGCTGAACTTCTCAGTACTGCTAGGCCCGTGCACGTATAACTGCTGGGCGATATACTCCTGTTATCCTAAAATAAATACCGATTTGTTTTAATTTGAATCTGGTGTAGAAGTCTCTCTTGTTTTCCACTCAACAAATTGGTAGCAGAGGATGGTTGCAAAAGATCAGTAAGAGAGTGGACAAGAACAAAACTCGTTTCTATTGAAAATCCAGACGGTGGACGCGGACCAAGGGTCCTCGCAGAGCCAGGAGCCATTCTTCTCACCTTGGGAACCTGATCAAACAGCGCTGTAAACAAAGGTAAAGCAGAAACCTATTTCAGTAAATTCTGCATATTGTCAATAGTAAAACCAAATTTGATCAGAAGTACTGAGTGTGAGTATGAATCGTTCATAAATTGATAAAAAATAGATTGGAAAGAAAATACATTGTAAAGGATAACAGGACTGTCGTGTTAGCAGTGGTGATGGGGAAAATGTAATAAAAATAAATGCCATAGAGTGTACACATGAGTGAATGGATCTAACAGAAATCGAGAATTGTGAAAGGGAATAAGTGTTCAGGGTGTACACCGAGTAGGTTCAAAGGCTGTTCTGATCGCGTGGCTCGGGTGAATTCCATACACACCGATTGTTCACGGCCTGCGAACCGAATTCCGGGCCACTCTGTCCGCTTGTTTTTCTGGAACAAGTTGAGATTTGGATCACGTAGAAAATGAATGGATCTAACAGAAATCGAGAATTGTGAAAGGGAATAAGTGTTCAGAGTGTACACCGAGTAGGTTCAAAGGCTGTTCTGATCGCGTGGCTCGGGTGAATTCCATACACACCGATTGTTCACGGCCTGCGAACCGAATTCCGGGCCACTCTGTCCGCTTGTTTTTCTGGAACAAGTTGAGATTTGGATCACGTAGAAGTATGATGTAAAATGCGCAAGAGTTGAAAAAATAAAAAATAAAAAAAAGGCCGCCTTGATATTTCCCCTTGGGACCTAAAAAAAAACGGTGTTAACACGTGAGTAATTGTTAAACAGGCAGTGTATATCAAAGATATTTCCCCTTGGGACCTAGTTTGTTCAAAGCGCGTGTTGTAAAAACGTTCCAAAGTGTTAACACGTGAGTAATTGTTAAACAGGCAGTGTATATCAAGAGTAATGGTTGGTGCCGCTTTAATATTTCCCCTTGGGACCTAGTTTGTTCAAAGCGCGTGTTGTAAAAACGTTCCAAAGTGTTAACACGTGAGTAATTGTTAAACAGGCAGTGTATATTAAAGTAATGGCAAGTCATGGTTAAAAACCATTGATGTAAAATGCGCAAGAGTTGAAAAAATAAAAATTAAAAAAAAGGCCGCCTTGATATTTCCCCTTGGGACCTAGTTTGTTCAAAGCGCGTGTTGTAAAAACGTTCCAAAGTGTTAACACGTGAGTAATTGTTAAACAGGCAGTGTATATCAAGAGTAATGGTTGGTGCCGCTTTAATATTTCCCCTTGGGACCTAGTTTGTTCAAAGCGCGTGTTGTAAAAACGTTCCAAAGTGTTAACACGTGAGTAATTGTTAAACAGGCAGTGTATATTAAAGTAATGGCAAGTCATGGTTAAAAACCATTGATGTAAAATGCGCAAGAGTTGAAAAAATAAAAAATAAAAAAAAGGCCGCCTTGATATTTCCCCTTGGGACCTAGTTTGTTCAAAGCGCGTGTTGTAAAAACGTTCCAAAGTGTTAACACGTGAGTAATTGTTAAACAGGCAGTGTATATCAAGAGTAATGGTTGGTGCCGCTTTAATATTTCCCCTTGGGACCTAGTTTGTTCAAAGCGCGTGTTGTAAAAACGTTCCAAAGTGTTAACACGTGAGTAATTGTTAAACAGGCAGTGTATATTAAAGTAATGGCAAGTCATGGTTAAAAACCATTGATGTAAAATGCGCAAGAGTTGAAAAAATAAAAAATAAAAAAAGGCCGCCTTGATATTTCCCCTTGGGACCTAGTTTGTTCAAAGCGCGTGTTGTAAAAACGTTCCAAAGTGTTAACACGTGAGTAATTGTTAAACAGGCAGTGTATATCAAGAGTAATGGTTGGTGCCGCTTTAATATTTCCCCTTGGGACCTAGTTTGTTCAAAGCGCGTGTTGTAAAAACGTTCCAAAGTGTTAACACGTGAGTAATTGTTAAACAGGCAGTGTATATTAAAGTAATGGCAAGTCATGGTTAAAAACCATTGATGTAAAATGCGCAAGAGTTGAAAAAATAAAATAAAAAAAGGCCGCCTTGATATTTCCCCTTGGGACCTAGTTTGTTCAAAGCGCGTGTTGTAAAAACGTTCCAAAGTGTTAACACGTGAGTAATTGTTAAACAGGCAGTGTATATCAAGAGTAATGGTTGGTGCCGCTTTAATATTTCCCCTTGGGACCTAGTTTGTTCAAAGCGCGTGTTGTAAAAACGTTCCAAAGTGTTAACACGTGAGTAATTGTTAAACAGGCAGTGTATATTAAAGTAATGGCAAGTCATGGTTAAAAACCATTGATGTAAAATGCGCAAGAGTTGAAAAAATAAAAAATAAAAAAAAGGCCGCCTTGATATTTCCCCTTGGGACCTAGTTTGTTCAAAGCGCGTGTTGTAAAAACGTTCCAAAGTGTTAACACGTGAGTAATTGTTAAACAGGCAGTGTATATCAAGAGTAATGGTTGGTGCCGCTTTAATATTTCCCCTTGGGACCTAGTTTGTTCAAAGCGCGTGTTGTAAAAACGTTCGTGTTAACACGTGAGTAATTGTTAAACAGGCAGTGTATATTAAAGTAATGGCAAGTCATGGTTAAAAACCATTGATGTAAAATGCGCAAGAGTTGAAAAAAATAAAAAATAAAAAAAAAAAGCCGCCTTGATATTTCCCCTTGGGACCTAGTTTGTTCAAAGCGCGTGTTGTAAAAACGTTCCAAAGTGTTAACACGTGAGTAATTGTTAAACAGGCAGTGTATATCAAGAGTAATGGTTGGTGCCGCTTTAATATTTCCCCTTGGGACCTAGTTTGTTCAAAGCGCGTGTTGTAAAAACGTTCCAAAGTGTTAACACGTGAGTAATTGTTAAACAGGCAGTGTATATTAAAGTAATGGCAAGTCATGGTTAAAAACCATTGATGTAAAATGCGCAAGAGTTGAAAAAAAAAAAAAAAAAAAAAAAAAAAGAGTAATGGCCGCCTTGATATTTCCCCTTGGGACCTAGTTTGTTCAAAGCGCGTGTTGTAAAAACGTTCCAAAGTGTTAACACGTGAGTAATTGTTAAACAGGCAGTGTATATTAAAGTAATGGCAAGTCATGGTTAAGAACCATTGGACATAAGAGATAAATGAGATAGACTCAGAAAAAGAAGGAGCGGCGATTCACCAGACCCGTGAATTGATAGGATTTGATATAGAGAATTGGCAAAGCGAGCAATCACAAGCATCAGACACAAGTCCTGCACCCAACACGGACCACTGACACACACTCACACATCTCAAAAAAAAAAAAAAAAAAAAAAAAAAAAAAAAAAAGGTGGGAGCTGAGTAGCGCTTTGAGCTAGCTAGAGATAGGCGGAGCAGTGAGAAAGAAAGTTGAACAGAGAGATATAAGGAAGTGACAGACAAGGATAGAATGGCTGAGGCAGGAGAGCCAACTAGTGGAAGTTATGTGGAACAGTTGACAAAAGATCTAGAGGAAAGAGTTGGAAGATTGTGGGGAAAAGAACAGTGGAAGACAGATAAAAAGATATGGGAGGATGTGAAAGGAAGATGGACGGATAGAGGATGGCTCAACAGGTTACCGGAAGTCCCAACGATGACAAAAATACAGAAAATGAGGGAAGAGTTGGAAACCCGACGGGAAGAAGCGGAGAAAGCAGAAAAAGATGATAAAGGATGCCACCTTTTTACGAGCAAATTGAAAAAGGCCCGTAGAATGAAGCAAGAGGAAGAAAGGGTGGGAGATCTGGCAGCGACAATCTGCATGGCGACACGTGTTGACCTCCAAATGCCTGAGAAAAGGGGTTGGAATGCACTAATGGCTCCCGTGCGAAAGAGCGGAGAAGACAAAGGAGAAGAAAAAGAAAAACCAACAACCCTCTACCCGCCCCTCCCCGAGGAACCAGTGAAGTCGCCTCCCCATATTCCCCATCCACGGCCAGCGCCCCCAGTGGTGACGGAGCAGCACTACAAGCACCACTGTTGGCAGTACGAAGTGGCTGCTTGACAGGCAAAGGGCAACTACAGCTGGAACTGGAGCCTGGCAGCGCCATATTAGTGGACGAATTGCCTGTCTCACTCCTGCCAAACAGCTCCTTGGGCCTAGGTGTACTCACAGAGCAGGTAGAGGCGTTGACGGAAAAAGTACACCTAATGGAAAGAGAGAGGAACAGAGGGGCAGGACCGGCAGAGGGTACACCCCAGCCTCCAACTCGTGACTCCTCAAGAGAATCGAGTAGCGGAGGGGACGGGCAGCCTTCTCGCCAGCAATCAGGAGCTGAAAGAGGGGGGTGGAAAAAGGGGTTGTCTTGGTCAATACCTTGGTCAGCACCACCCCACCACCACCCACAGCCACTCCCTCCCTTCAGCCCACACCAACAGATGAAACAAGACACTCCAAAAGAAGAATGGGAGCGGAACCACTTCTATAACCCGCACATTGACTCAGAGTCCAACGAAGGACGTACTATACCTACGTACGCTCTCACGCCACAGGAGAGGAAGCAACGAAGAATAGATCAACAGTGCACCACCCTCCTGGATGAAATCTCGATGCATGAACTCGGGCTACAGCTACATTCGGAGGACGATGAGGACGAGGAAGAAGGGGGAGTCATAGGAGAGCTCATCCATCCAGAACATCCTGGTCACTATCAAGTGGAAGGACTTCTGAAGGGAACAGTCGTAAGAAAACCACCACCACGCCGTTCATCCCGAATTGCTCAGCAGAAGAGAGGAATGGACCAAGATATGGCCGCGCACCACGCCGGCGCCTACCCTCTCCGCCCAGCCACAGGGGGTCGACCAGGACTGCAGTTCATACCATTTAGCTTTGCTGACCTCACTAGTCTGGTGCAGGCTCTGCCCTCCCTCCACTCAGGAGCAGACCCCTATGGGATCATATCCGGTACCATCAGCCTGTTTTCAAGACATCAGTATAGATTATACAGACATGGGAGCAGATAATGTAGTACAAGGAAAGAGATACATGTTGGTAATGGTAGACAGATTTTCAAAGTGGGTAGAAGCAATCCCCACCAAAAAAGAAGATGCACAGTCAGTTGTGAAATGGTTGCAGACAGAGTTGATCCCGCGCTACGGGTTACCACGATGCATTAGATCCGACAACGGAACACATTTTAATAACAAACTGCTAGAAAAAGTAGAGCTAAGCCTGGGAATCAGCCACAAGTTTGGCTTAGTGTATCATCCACAATCACAGGGTCTGGTCGAAAGAGCTAATCAAACATTGAAGGCTAAAATAGCCAAGACATGTGCAGGTACCAAGTTAACATGGGTAGAGGCCCTCCCACTGGCATTGATGGCAATGAGATCATCGCCAGGGGGAGGAACACACCTCTCCCCACACAAAATTTTGACTGGTAGAGTTATGCCAGGTCCACCCAGAGATGGAGGTCATATGCCACCTCTGGATGTGTGTCAGATTGAGATGTCTGACTATTTGCATGCACTAACATCTCTCACCACAGCTCTCTCCAACCAGGTTGTTCGAGCCCAGGCGATCGTCCCGGTGGAAGGAGAGCCATCAAAGGTAAAAGTAGGAGACTGGGTCAGGGTCAAAGTTCACAAACGAAAGTGGACTGACCCCAGGTGGACTGGACCGTACGAAGTGAAGGAAGTTACGTCACACTCGGTCCAGGTCAAAGGTAAATCAGGCGCTCCTTGGCACCACCTGACACATTGTGCCCCAGCTCCGACACCTGACAGGACACTGACAGAGGTCCGAACGAATTTGAGAAATGCAGCGACAGCTGAGGAGGTGCCTGGGGGACCCTGACGAGCCCCCAGGGACGCGGAGTCCCAAATGAGTTCAAATTAGTAGATCAGGTAGCTGCAGGATTTGAGAATCTGCCATTAATATCTGCCCTCTTCCCCGTCACTCCAAGCAAAAATGTAGACAGAATAAATTATGTCCACTATAATGTCCTGCGTCTTGCCAACATGACTAGAGATGGGATTGCTGGGATAGCAGAGCAATTGGCCCCAACATCTCTGATGACAGTGCAAAATAGGATGGCACTAGACATGCTCCTAGCAGAAAAAGGGGGTGTTTGTGCAATGTTTGGAGACATGTGCTGTACTATCATTCCCAACAACACTGCCCCTGATGGGTCAGTCACCAAAGCATTAGCAAACCTCAGAGCCCTCTCAGATGAAATGCATGAAGCGTCAGGAATTGACAACCCCTTCTCCGATTGGATGGAAAACATCTTTGGGAAATGGAAAACGTTGATCATGTCAATCGCAGTCTCGTTAGCAGTGTTTCTGTCCATAATAGTTACCTGTGGTTGTTGCTGCATCCCTTGCCTTAGAACAATGATGGGAAGACTAATCACAACGGCCCTCTCTAAAGAAAAGCAGCCACCACCCTATGGCCATTTCCCCCTCCTAGATCGAGAAGGTAATGCAGCGAACCCAGAAGAGGACGAGGATTCCGACAACGAAGGACAAAAGAATCAGTTCCGTCTTGAAATTGAAGATGAATGAATTATTAATAGAGAATTCACACCTAGCAGGTGTGAAAAGGGGGATTTGTCATGTAAAATATTACATTCATATGTATAAATGCACACATACAAATCTCAAACACAGTATATTTTGTCTATGCTTTCACATCACACTATCACTGTGCACATTGCGGTAAATGATTATAAGTTCTGTTAGAAGGTCAAATACTCCGGACAGGGCATTCTAGTGCCTGGCCGTGCGATGGAATAGAACAGAGACACTTAAAGAAGGAATGTGCCTTTACGACCAACTGACCACAGATAACAAAGGCTCTTTTTACAACTAATTGACCAAGGCCCTCAGAAAATCTAAAAGTCTAAACCAAGAGCCGCCTCTCTCATTTTTGGACCTATCATATTCAACTCACAAAACCTATATAACATGATGCGCACTCTGTATAAGCGCCTTTTAGTTGCTGAACTTCTCAGTACTGCTAGGCCCGTGCACGTATAACTGCTGGGCGATATACTCCTGTTATCCTAAAATAAATACCAATTTGTTTTAAGTTGAA
>NW_026552829.1:0-1546 GCF_027596085.1 Anoplopoma fimbria | reverse complement strand
TCTCACACACACAACTATACTCTCTCACACACACTAACTACTATACTCTCTCACACACACAACTATACTCTCTCACACACACTACTATACTCTCTCACACACACTACTATACTCTCTCACACACACAACTATACTCTCTCACACACACTACTATACTCTCTCACACACACAACTATACTCTCTCACACACACAACTATACTCTCTCACACACACTACTATACTCTCTCACACACACAACTATACTCTCTCACACACACAACTATACTCTCCCACACACACAACTATACTCTCTCACACACACAACTACTCTCCCACTCTCTCCCACACACACAACTCACACACACAACCATACTCTCTCACACACACTACTCTCTCACACACACAACTATACTCTCTCACACACACTACTATACTCTCTCACACACACTACTATACTCTCGCACACACACAACCATACTCTCTCACACACACTACTATACTCTCGCACACACACAACTATACTCTCTCACACACACTACTATACTCTCCCACACACACAACTA
Organism: Anoplopoma fimbria; assembly: GCF_027596085.1. Taxonomy (NCBI): domain Eukaryota; kingdom Metazoa; phylum Chordata; class Actinopteri; order Perciformes; family Anoplopomatidae; genus Anoplopoma; species Anoplopoma fimbria. The sequence goes on along the minus strand of NW_026552829.1, from coordinate 1,003 downwards.
TACTCTCCCACACACACAACTATACTCTCGCACACACACAACTATACTCTCTCACACACAACTATAAAAGAGAATAGTAGTGTGTGTATTGAGTATGATGGTGCATTTAAGAGAGTGTTTTTGTGTGTGTTAGAGAGAATAGTCATTTATGTATGAGAGTATGACAGTACATTTAAGAAGGTATGGTAATGTGTGTGAAAGAGTATAGTGTTTGTGTGAGATTATGTCATTGTATGTAAGACCACGTATGAATTATGGCCTAAACGGCCTCTCATAAATTTATATTCCGTTTGTGAATGTGGTTTAATCAAGTAGACTTCAGTTGTTTATGGAGAATGTTAAATGTACTAGTTTCTCTCGCGTTGATTGAAATTGAAATTGATTGAATTGAAATCAATGTAATTGCGTTTGGTCACCACCGGAAATGGAATATATTCAAAAGGCACCAGGAAGTGTCGAGACACAAGAAGAAGTGCCGTTGACCGCCAAAACTGGAAGATTCTGCAGCACGTCAACTCCGACAGAGACCGAGTTACTGAAAAGGTAAGTTCATCAAATTGATTTATTTCAGTATGTAACTTAACAATTACAACAGTCTGTCGACTTGTTTGTGTATATTTAGCTTTTTAGCTAGCTACAAAGCTAGACTGTTAGTGTTAGTGTTGGTGCTAGCTAACACTAACACTAACAGTCGCGAGCTAGTTTAACGTTAACCCCGTGTTTCTCAGCGACCCCTACGGTCCCGCTGCTGACAACCCTGCTTCAATATAACGTCAACGGTAGCTTACTGCAGCCGTCCTCCGAGCTTCACTCAAGGATTGGTTAAGCGGTCGGTTATGCAGTTGGGGGAGGTGGGTAAATAATGCTCTAAGTCCTTCAATATTTGTGCTAAAGACAAGCTGTAAAAAGTAGGAGAATCACCGAGATGTAATCTACTAGAGGATATATGACAATTAGGTTCACTATGACACCAGACGGCCTGAAAATGAGACTGTTGTGTGTG
>NW_026552828.1:0-1119 GCF_027596085.1 Anoplopoma fimbria | reverse complement strand
CATGGGCGGTTCTTGGGAACGTCTGATTGGGGTGGCCCGAAGAATCCTGGACTCAATGCTTCGGAACAGCACAATCGCCTAACCCATGAGGTTTTGTGTACACTAATGGCAGAAGTGACAGCTATTGTAAATGGCCACTAATCCCAGTTTCCAATGATCCTGACGATCCATTCATTCTGTCGCCATCAATGCTCCTAACTCAAAAAACTGGAGTCCCACCTCCACCAGGAGACTTTACAGATAAAGATCTCTTCACCAAACAGTGGAGACAAGTACAGGCTTTTGCCAACAGATTCTGGAGTCGTTGGAGTCGAGAGTACTTGCCAACCTTGCAGTGTCGCAAGAAATGGACCAAATCTTACCAAAACCTGCAAATAGGAGACGTTGTCCTTCTCAAAGACAGTCAAGCTACCCGCAACAACTGGCCCATGGCTACCATCACAAAGGCCTTCCCTGGAGAAGACGGAAGGGTGAGGAAGGTGGAATTGAGGACCACAAATCAGGGACATCCAAAAACTTTCTTCAGACCAGTCTCAGAAGTTGTCTTACTTCTTACTAAAGACTGATGTTCAGAGACTCATGTAGTCCATCGGGTTGAATTAATGACCTCATAGAGGTCAGACGGGGAGTGTGTTGCCTTTCAAGCATAAATCTGAATGGTCTTTGTTTTGAAAAAGCTCTTATTTTGAAGGGCCGTTTTCACCCTAATGTTTCCGGGTCATAGGTTTGTTTTAGTTTAGTAGTCTGAGGAAGCTAACCGAATTTGCATATCTACATTTCTGTGTTCAACCGCATGATTGTATCAATGTAAACGTCACAGAGGCAACGTCGTAAGTTGATAATTTCATTATTACATTCATAAGTTAATGTTAGAAAGTACTATTTACATGAAAAATGCATGTGATATGTTTGTGGCTAAAAACGATTTATTTACATGTGGAAAGCACCTGTTACAGTGCGAAATGGTAATTTTCGTATTTGTTTTGTTACAGTTTTCACTCTGACCTTGTACAATGAGAAAAAGAGCCACAGTAAAGAGCAACTAAAGCTTACTACGACTCACGTCTTCATTTATAAGGAAGAGTTTAACTAGTTGTATAGCTGCAGTTGCTACACTGC
>NW_026552827.1:0-4049 GCF_027596085.1 Anoplopoma fimbria | reverse complement strand
TTTCTTTATTTGATGTTTCATTCTCTTTATTTAATGTTTCATTTTCTTTATTTAATGTTTATTTTCTTTATTTAATGTTTCATTTTTCTTTATTTGATGTTTCATTTTCTTTATTTAATGTTTTATTTTCTTTATTTAATGTTTCATTTTCTTTATTTAATGTTTCATTATCTTTATTTAATGTTTCATTTCTCTTTTATTTAATGTTTTATTTTCTTTATTTAAAGTTTATTATCTTTATTTAATGTTTTATTTATTCTCTTTATTTAATGTTTTATTATCTTTATTTAATGTTTCGTGTTTGTCACAGTAGCGGTTCAGTGACGAACGCCATGATGTTTTCACGGATGTTTCACTGGACGGCTCATCCTCCTGTATACCGGTGTGCCGGATTACGGTGTTTTTCACGGTACCCGGTATCAGGATCAAGCTCAACCTCCTCTAGCTATGCCTATAGGAGGTTGAGCATAGCGGTAGAGGAGACGCTCCCGGTGACTGAGCACACCGGTTTTTTTTTTTAATTCAATAACTTTATTGAGACATGGAGACATAAAAAACAATATATTTATATATATATATGTATATTTTTTTTTCAAGTTAAAGAAAATAAAATCAAATAACTTTCATTATTATGAACATTTGTTAATGTTTTATTATCATTATTTAAATGTTTCATTTTGTTTATTTAATGTTTTATTATCTTTATTTAATGTTTTATTTTCTTTATTTAATGTTTCATTTTTTCTTTATTTAATGTTTTATTTTCTTTATTTAATGTTTCATTTTCTTTATTTGATGTTTCATTTTCTTTATTTGATGTTTCATTCTCATTTAATGTTTCATTTTCTTTATTTAATGTTTCATTTTCTTTATTTAATGTTTCATTTTCTTTATTTAATCTTTTATTATCTTTATTTAATGTTTCATTTTCTTTATTTAATGTTTTATTTTCTTTATTTGATGTTTTATTTTCTTTATTTAATGTTTCATTTTCTTTATTTAATGTTTTATTCTCTTTATTTAATGTTTCATTTTCTTTATTTAATGTTTTATTATCTTTATTTGATGTTTCATTTTCTTTATTTAATGTTTCATTTTGTTTATTTGATGTTTTCATTTTCTTTATTTAATGTTTTATTTTCTTTATTTGATGTTACATTTTCTTTATTTAATGTTTTATTTTCTTTATTTATTTAATGTTTTATTTTCTTTATTTAATGTTTCATTATCTTTATTTAATGTTTTATTTTCTTTATTTAATGTTTTATTTTCTTTATTTAATGTTTTATTTATTCTCTTTATTTAATGTTTATTTTTAATGTTTTGTTTGTCATGTAGTATGTTCAGTGACGTAACGTATTATGTTTTCATAAATGCTTTTATTCCTCCTGTATACCGTGTGCCGATTACCGGTGTTTTTCATACCGGACGTCTAATGTTAGCTAGCATAGCTAGAGGAGGTTGAGTCGGCCGGATTTAATGTTTTAAATCTTTACCGGAAATAGGTTCACGCACACACAACGGATTGCATGCTGGGTATTTTTTTATTTTTTTTATTTTTTTTAATTCAATAACTTTATTGAGACATTTGTTCATACATATAAAACACAATATATTTATATATATATATGTATATATTTATATTTTCAAGTTCTTATTTTTAAGATCTTAAGTTGATGCCACGTTTAATATCATCTATTTTCTTTATTTAATGTTTCATTTTCTTTATTTAATGTTTTATTATCTTTATTTAATGTTTCATTTTCTTTATTTAATGTTTCATTTTCTTTATTTAATGTTTTATTATCTTTATTTAATGTTTTATTTTCTTTATTTAATGTTTTATTTTCTTTATTTAATGTTTCATTTTCTTTATTTGATGTTTCATTTTCTTTATTTGATGTTTTATTCTTTTATTTAATGTTTCATTTTCTTTATTTAATGTTTTATTCTCTTTATTTAATGTTTCATTTTCTTTATTTAATGTTTTATTTTCTTTATTTAATGTTTCATTTTCTTTATTTAATGTTTCATTTTCTTTTCTTTATTTAATGTTTTATTTTCTTTATTTAATGTTTTATTTTCTTTATTTAATGTTTCATTTTCTTTATTTAATGTTTTATTTTCTTTATTTAATGTTTCATTTTCTTTATTTGATGTTAATTTTCTTTATTTAATGTTTTATTTTCTTTATTTAATGTTTCATTTTCTTTATTTAATGTTTCATTTTCTTTATTTAATGTTTCATTCTCTTTATTTGATGTTTCATTTTCTTTATTTAATGTTTTATTTTCTTTATTTAATGTTTTATTTTCTTTATTTAATGTTACATTTTCTTTATTTAATGTTTTATTTTCTTTATTTAATGTTTCATTTTCTTTATTTAATGTTTTATTTTCTTTATTTAATGTTTTATTTTCTTTATTTAATGTTTCATTTTCTTTATTTAATGTTTTATTTTCTTTATTTAATGTTTTCATTTTCTTTATTTAATGTTTCATTTTCTTTATTTAATGTTTCATTTTCTTTATTTAATGTTTCATTTTCTTTATTTAATGTTTTATTATCATTATTTAATGTTTCATTTTGTTTATTTAATGTTTTATTTTCTTTATTTGATGTTTCATTATCTTTATTTAATGTTTTATTTTCTTTATTTAATGTTTCATTTTCTTTATTTAATGTTTCATTCTTTTATTTAATGTTTTATTTTCTTTATTTAATGTTTCATTTTCTTTATTTAATGTTTCATTCTCTTTATTTAATGTTTCATTCTCTTTATTTAATGTTTTATTTTCTTTATTTGATGTTTCATTTTCTTTATTTAATGTTTTATTTTCTTTATTTAATGTTTCATTTTCTTTATTTAATGTTTCATTATCTTTATTTAATGTTTCATTTCTTTATTTGATGTTTCATTTTCTTTATTTAATGTTTTATTTTCTTTATTTAATGTTTTATTTTCTTTATTTGATGTTTCATTCTCTTTATTTAATGTTTCATTTTCTTTATTTAATGTTTCATTTTCATTTAATTTAATGTTTTTTTTGTTTATTTAATGTTTTATTTCTTTAGATTTTTTTTTTTTTAATTCAATAACTTTATTGGACATTTGTTCATACATATAAAACACAATATATTTATATATATATTATATATTTATATTTTCAAGTTCTTATTTAAGATCTTTTATGCACCGCTAGGTGACCAACATCAAATCTTTATTTAATGTTTTATTTTCTTTATTTAATGTTTTATTATCATTATTTAATGTTTCATTTTGTTTATTTACAGTTTTTTTCCATCGCTAACGAGCGCTTACCTATACTTAAAATACTTTTTCTAAACTCTAACACAGACTTACACCTACAAAACACAATTGGCCAAATAGATCATTTTCTTCTCAAAAGCACATTTTGTTAACTATATACTAACTCTTCATTTCAAAATAGAAGACATCTTTCTCTGCACACACTAACTTTACCAAAACACTGGACATCTGACTCAAAATGAAATTATTCTTTCAAAGAATAACTCTTGTTTTCACTTCACAAGGAACATGCAGCCAATCAAAGTACACCAGGTTTCAAAATACTGGCTATTGTGGACATTACAAAAACTGCATAGACTTTTATGTTTCAGTTTTACAGGTATTTGCATGCAAAACATGCAATCCACTGTTTTTTACGCTAAATTTTTTGGTTGGGAACTGTACTGTATATCCACATGTAATGTTCACATTCAAAAGCATTCCAGTAAAAGCGAATCAGTTTTTTTCTTTACTGTTTACTACAGGAGGTATAGTAGAAATACTGTTTACAGTATGATACAACAGAAAACGTTTTACAGTATTGTTTAAAGTTAACAAAATATCCATGAACAAAAAAGCAACAGCAAAAAGCCCAGTAAAAAGGGAGAAACTAAAAAAAAAAGCACAAAATTCCTTTATCTAATCCCTGCGATCTTCAGGGTTAGGCCACAAGTTTTCATCCACATCGCATCTGATGTTATCCAAGGATACATTCTGGATAAAAACCGCTTGGAATGCC
>NW_026552826.1:0-5927 GCF_027596085.1 Anoplopoma fimbria | reverse complement strand
TTACACCTTTGTACTGAAGCCCTGCAGTTAGATTTTTTCCCCTTCCATTTCCCCCGGGTAGATGCCACAAAACAGAGAGAACTGTTAAGCAGCAACACTAGATGCTCACTGTGTTAAGGGTTGTAAATTAAACATTTTAAGTATAAAATATATAAAAATAAATAGAGGATGACATGAAAGAAGAGGAGGAATGTATAAATCTAACAGTGTGTCTCAACATGTATTAGTCACATGGTGTATGTTATGCAAAATAGCCTTGTCCATACGATATGGCTGTTAGACAAAATGAAATAGATGGAAATCAAACTGTGAAGATCAAACTCTGCTCTATAAAAAAGCAGACTTGACAGCAGGTTTATCACCCTGTTGCCATGATAGATGTTTCTGCTTTTTCATGTTCTGGAATGTCACAATATTGTATGGGATATTAACTCATTTGAACTCTACTTATGTTTTAAATATACCTGTGTGAAATACTTTACAGGGGAAACACCCCGGTTTAGTCGATGGCTGCGCTGTAGAACAAAAACTCATACGTATGTAGAGAATTCCTCGTCTGGAAATACTCACTTAATGTGATGTTAGAGTTACTTTTCCTCTTCCAGCAGTTGATTTTTGAATTGGATAAAATTTGAAAAACCACTAACAACCTCTGAATATCTTTTTTAAGAATGACTAAATAGCAATGGTTGTTCTTGGCACAAAGGTTGAAAACACAGTGAAATTCATTGTAAACAAGATGACAACTGGCATTTTTTCTGTCAAGTAATTTGGTTTTAAATTATTCATCAGCTCCAACTTCTAGCATTTTCCAAAGTCGGATAAGAGAGAGCAGAGACCGTAACAGACAATCACTATTGGATCAGGGTGCTGCAAAGACAAAAAGTCAAAAATTGTATTCATTTGTATGCTTGAAAATAATCGCTAAATGGTAAATAAACTTGTTTTTATACAGCACATTTCTAGTCTTCTTATCACTACAAGCCAACATTTACCCCATTCACACACATATACATACAATAATGGCAGAAGTACCTTGATACTTTTGGTTAAGTATCTTGCCCAAATACATCTCTAAATGCAGGATCAACAAGGATCGAACACGCCGATCTTCTATTGTGGAAGACTCGCTCCAGCTCCTGAAGCAGTCAGTGCTTGCTCTTTGACTCAAGTGCAAGTTAAGTTAAATATGTAGTATGTGTGATTTTCTATTCCCTGTCCCTCAGCATTAATGCCCATCACACAACTCTCTCTCCTCTCTATCAGAATGATGACAGACACGTTGGCCTTTACTGAGGAGGTTTGTACCTGCCACTGCGTGGGGCAGACATGACATAAACTGTTGGAGTGGCGCCCACTAATGGTCAAAAAGCAGAGAAACTATGCAACTCTTTGGTCTGACTCTGGCCCTCTGTGTGTATAATAACAAGGTTACAAGGGTTTTTATTTGTCATTGTACGATAGGGTTGCACAACAAAATTTAGAAAGTAATCCCAATTTGCTCCATAGGAAAGAAAACAAACAACAATAAAATAATGCAGATTTCAGAGAAATCTTTCAGTGGGCTGTGCCAAGTATTTCCACTCTAAAGTATCTTGCTGTTGTATCTGTGTTCTTCACTGATTAGATTACTGCAACTTAAGTTCACTTGCTGTGACCAAGTTGAATCCACAAACAGGAGCCAAGACGGTCCAAAAGGCCCAGAATGAACAAAATAAGGATATTTAAACTGTCAAAGTAAAAATAAAAATGATTGAGAGAAGGAATAAAATAGTCACGCACCAATCAGTTCCATACTAATTACACATATGCTTCACTCTGCTGCACTAGCAGATCTGCAAGCTGTTTCATTAACAGTAACTTTAACATAAATAGCTTGTAGCAGACTGTTTCAAATGGTCTCTTGCGCTTATAGATTGTACATTTTGAATTCAAACAGGTCGTAACAGTTTAAATGTTTAAAGAAATGTCCCACGTTTGATCGAATATTCAAATTTCTAATAGAAAGCGACAATCCTTTTGTGTATATAAATGCTATTAGCTTGATTTATGTACGCCTTGGTCCAGCCCCTAGATATGCTGCTATAGGCCTAGACTGCCGGGGGACTACCTAGGATACACTGAGCTCCTCTCTCCTCTTCTCTCTCCGTCCATCTTTATCTTTATGTATTCGTGTCCTATTTATGCACATTACTGACTTTGATTCTTCCCCGGAGTCCTTGTGCTTTCTCGCCTCGCAGGTTTCCATGAATCGGGGTTATATCTGGACAGTGGTCGTACCTCCTGCTGTGGCCCTGCTGACACCCACTGCTATTACCACTAGTATTATTAGTCACATTACTATTATTATTCCTTGTACTATTACGCTTATTGGCTTTGCTTCTACCCTGGAGTCTTTGTGCTTTCTCGCTTGCAGGTTTCGATGAATCGTTGTGGTACACTGGACCTGTGGTCGGCTCTCCTGATGTGACCGGCTGACACCCACTGCTACTTTTTTATTATTATTATTAGTCACATTACTATTACCTATATCATTATTTCAATTCTACTATAGTTATTGCAGCTGTTATTACACAATTTTTAAATTTTTACTTTGTTACTCTGCTTACTACCTGATTATATGAATAATTTGTGTCATATACATTGAATCTGTTGTAACTCTGTTATGTTGTTCATTCTGTACACATTACATCCATTGCATCTCGGTCCATCCTGGGAGAAGGATCCCCCTCTGTCGCTCTCCCATGGTTAATATGAGGGTTCCAGGTAAGAGGGATGTCGCATGTGTACAGATTGTAAAGCCTTTTGAGGCTAATTTGTGATTTTGGGCTATACAAAATAAATTGAATTGAATTGATTTATGTAGAAATACATTTAATATAATCTTTAATAAATATAATATATATTAATATAATTAAGTAAAATGTATCCTGAAATAATCAAGGCCTTTAAACTGGACAGAGGACTGCACGCCAAAACAACCAGACACCAGAACAACTTCTTTCCTATGGCTGTCACTCTGATGAATGATTGAGTGTGTGTACATAATAGTTAAATGTTTCTCATTATCCTTTGTTCTTCTTCAATCTCTTTGTTTTTTGTTTATTTGTCTGTTTCTGTGTACTAGTGAGCGGAAGAAACAGGGTCAAATTCCTTGTATGCTTACGCATACATGGCTTAAAAAGCTGATTTTGATTCTGACTCTAACTAAGAGCCCCTCAAAAGACAGGGTTTCAAGAGCAGATGGTAATACAGGTGTTGCTGTATGTCTTTAGTATTGCATTATCAATCAAACTTGCAATGTAGTGAATCACCAAAACCTGCTACAAAGTGAGCCTGGAGCCTTTGGTCAGACTAAAGGTTTAGGGCAGTTGCTGGCTATACCTTGTTTTTAATCAAGATTTGTGTTCTTTATATTCGGGGAATAACTCATTTTCATCTTTTAATAATTCAATTTTCACTTTTTATTAAGACACAATGTATGCAGTTATAAATCATGAATCATTATAAGTTATAAAATCAGTTCAAAAGTAAATATTGTACAATATAATCAAAACTTTTTACATTTAATGAAACTTGTGATGATTATCCAAAGCGCATAGATTAGTGCACGGGTTTCATAACTGTGACTTGTCACTGAAAACTGAAGCAGGAAGCTGGTTTATGTGGTTCATCTGGTCTGTCACAGAATTCACAATTTCTTTTGAGTAAGCCGTTTACCAAAACCCCCAACAGCCAAATGGTGAAAATACAGATCCTAAAAAAGATACTAAATCATTACTATCTGGTATCTATGCATTAATGTCTCTTTTTTCATTAAAAATGATAATCAACAAAGTGATAGAGTCATCAAATTCACCCAAATTAAGTATACTAATCGTGAACTCTTGAGGGGAAGAGGGTCCACAATGAATAAAATTGAAAGATGCAGCGAATAAATCATGCACAAAATAAAAAGAAGAGGAGAATCAAAAATGGATTAATAGAGTGACCGGTATGGCCACAGCGAAACATTTTGACTTTGACAATACAGAATCCTGGCGTTGAACCTGAGTTATTGAATTAATCTAACAAAAGTGTATTAATGTTGCTAATTGATATTCATAAAAACTAAAGAAAGGAGGCCAAGAATGAACTAAATCAAGAGGCTGAAAGTGTTCTAAATACAAAAGTGAATAATGAATGACACAAAAAGTAAAAGACGGAGAATGAATTAACGTGACAGAATGTGTTAAACCCATAGCATGCTGATCATAAAGTGCTTCACGCTGTTGAGGCATTCGATAACAGAAGATCATGCAAAGATAACATACGCTGCAAACTTTCAAACAGAAATTAATCAAATATTGCGGTTGAAAGTCGAGATGAAACAGATGATAATCGCACTGGCCACCAAAGCAAACTGCTATATAAAAGGGTCGACTTGACAGCCCCAAGAAGAAAGACAGGTCACTTGTCTTGCTGGCATCATGCATGCTCTGCACACATTTCTGCTTTTTCGTCTCCTTGGGTTTCTTGGAGGAAATGGTAAGATTCCCAAAGTATTATTATCTTTCTCCAACCATTTAATGTGACATTAATTTAATTTTGATTGTTCTTATCTTTGCAGCAGATGGGAGTGAAATCATAAATGGGGAAGAAGCTCCGGATGGGTCCATGCTGTATATGGCCTCGTTGCAGAACAACAGGGGTCATGCATGTGGAGGATTCCTGATCCGTGACAACATTGTGGTCAGTGCTGCGCAGTGTTATAACGCGTGAGTAACATTTCATTGTCCAGCAATCTTTGATTCATGTATTTGGAAATCAATTGAAAATATAAACCACATTTTTTTAAAATAAGAACTTACTATTGTATACATTATCATTTTAGAAAATGTTCAAACAATCCCTCTTTTTATCTCTCATACAGGGCAATTACACATGTTGTACTTCACCCACGATCTCAAGAGTGTTGATAATGGAAATAAAAAAATAATTGAAAAGACATACATACACCCATCTTATACATCTCCAGGAAGAGGTTCAGACATCATGCTCCTCAAAGTAAGTATATTCTCAGGTAAAATGATAAATTTGTCGAGAACCTTTTTATTATTATTAGCTCCATATTCCAGCAATTGTTTGTCAAATGAAATAAAAATAACGTGTGTTATGAAATTAGACATTTCATTATTGTTAACGTTGTGTGTCTCCAGCTGTCTGGGAATGTTAAACTGAGCAACAGGGTGAACGCAATTTCTCTTCCACATCTGAACTGAACATGGAAGGAAAATCTGCCAGGTGGCTGGATGGGGATATAAAAATGGTCGTCAACTTGTTGATAAGCTGAGAGTGGTGACTGTCTCCATCATCAACCACAGTCTGTGTGAAGGAATGGCCTGCTCTTCCTGCCAATGTTATCTGTGCAGGTGGATATGGCACAGAAAAAGGATTTTGTCAGGTGGGTTTTCTGTCTGTTAATAGAACATGTCAGCTGGTATAGAAATGCTAAAAACATCTCAAAATCACATAATGAATAAACTAATGAAGCCTCTTCCTTCTCACAGGGTGATTCTGGTGGTCCCCTGGTGTGCAACGGAAAGGCTGTTGGTGTTGTGTCTTTCAACTATAACGGAAACTGTGTCTATCCAAATAAACCCAACGCCTACACCGAGGTATCAAAGTACCTTGACTGGATCAAAAGTATCCTCAAACATTATGAGTGAAAATCTGCACAGCATGCATTTACTGTAATATGGAGGTTTTGGCGGTCAGTAGGTGGACCTAAATTCTAAATAAAAGTTTCTTGCAAGTACCGTGTTTGATTTCCTCTTTAACAAGTCATCAGAAAAATCTAATTGTATTGAAGTGAATAAAAACAACAGTTATAATAATGGTAACCTTTGAGCGTGTGAATCAAGTGGAGTGTGAACGATATAGTGAAT
>NW_026552823.1:0-3935 GCF_027596085.1 Anoplopoma fimbria | reverse complement strand
TGTCTAGTGGATAGAAAGTGGATATGGGGTCAATAAGGTGCTGTTCCTGTGGAGAAAGCGTGACAGTGTACTCCGGATACCTTTCCAAGTGGAGAAAACATGATAAAGTGTACTCTGGTGAAAGGCCCCTCTAGAAATAAGCCTAATATTCTTAAATCTAGTCAAATTATCTTGTATTGAGCAAAAAATCTGCCAATGGGGTAAGACAAATTTACTAGGTTAGAATTCTTAAAACAAGCAAAAATGTCTAGCCACTGAAAGATCATAATGTGCCTTAAAACTAGACAAAAAGGCTAGAATTCAAGCAAACTGAGCTTATTACAAGCAATGAAATCATATTTATTTGAGACAAAGTAACTTAAAATGAGGAATTTAGTCTCTAAATGAGCTGAAAATTAGAATTTATATCTTGAAATAAGATTAATAACTAGCATAAATAACCTTAAAATAAGCATTTTATTCTCTTAATTGAGCTGACAATTAGAATGTATATCTTGAAATAAGATTAATAACTAGCATAAATAACCTTAAAATAAGCATTTTATTCTCTTAATTGAGCTGACAATTAGAATGTATATCTTGAAATAAGATTAATAACTAGCATAACTAGCTCTTAATAAAATTAAATTTATATCTTGAAATAAGATTAATAACTAGCATAAATAACCTTAAAATAAGCATTTTATTCTCTTAATTGAGCTGACAATTAGAATGTATATCTTGAAATAAGATTAATAACTAGCATAAATAATCCTAAAATAAGCATTTTATTCTCTTAATTGAGCTGACTTTAGGAATGAATACCTTGAATTAAGGTTAATAACTAGCCAAAAAAGTTGAAAACATGACACAATATCTTAAAACAGCACAATAAAAACAAGCTAATTCGTCTCAAATTAAGGCACCAGAAGCATCTTGTTTTTAGCATTTCTTTCTTTATTAAGAGATGTTTTAATCAACGCTTCAACGCAATTTGAACGTTTTTCTTTCTTAACAACATGCACTGCATCCATTAATCCACTCACTGCAATGAGTACAGAACCAAGACTTTCATAGTCACAAAGACCAAATAATTTGAAAATATGCAGGTATTCAAGCAGCAGAACACAGTTAAAATAATTTAAAAAACAAAAAACACTTCCATTCCAGCTGCTGGTAAGAATATTTGAAATGACAGCAACAAACACGTTGTATCTTTCTCGAAAAGAAACCAGTGACGCACTTACTCAATGATGGACCACCAATGACATCAACAAACATGTGGCTAGAATGGGTCTGACTCTCTCAAACTGAAAAACATTTTCTTAGAGATATCAGTCAATCACTCAAGGAAGGACCTCCACTCGGCAATGGCTTTTTTGTAGGAAGCAGTTGAATCTTGGTCATGCAGGGAGTCCTGGAGAACCTCAGTTTGCAATACTGAGAGCATGGTGGAAATGGACTTTGGATAAGTGAGGTGCAGGCAATAGTAATACCCCAAGAGGTAGAGCAGGCCTTCATCCACCTTCTTCGTGTCAAAGGTTGTCACTGGTGTGTTTCCAATGGCGATCATGCAGTTGTCCTCACAGACGAGTAAAACTGGACAAGACAGGGGTCGCTTGCTCAAGTATGCATCAGGGTCCTCTGAAGCCTAGATGACAAGAGTGGAAGTTTAGGAAATCACAAGTAACACAAACTTAGTCCTGGACTGGGATACTAAAAAATGCATACTGCTCAAAACCAACATGAAAACACAAAGTTATGTTCCCTCAGTGTTTTGCTGCTAAACTGTATGTAAAATGAACAGGGACGTTAAAGGAGAATTCTGGTCGATTTCAACACGTAGCTCTGTTGTTTGTAAATAAACACAGGAACTAAACAGAGCTGAATTAGCAAAACGTGTATGCATTTCTTTTAGATCTACTGCAGTCAAGATTCACTGTGTTCACTCGGAAGGAATCACTTACATTTACATTCAGTCATTAAGCAGACGCTCTTATCCAGAGCGACTTACAGTAAGTACAGGGACATTCCCCCCAGGGCAAGTGCCTTGCCCAAAGACACAATGTCATACAGCACGTCCGGGAATCGAACCAGCAACCTTCTGATTAAAAGCCAGATTTCCTAACCGTCTGGTATTGGTATGTGTGATATCTGTAAAGCTGAACTGACTCAAAACTGATTTTATTCCTATCCAAAGAGTCTTTCTGTGAGATAAAGGACACTAACACAACAAAAATCAGAGCAGTATACACTGTACTGCAGTATTCAACTTGCCAGCTGACATCACCGGATGGGCAGAGCTAGCTAACAATGCTAGTGCTGAATAAGTATTTAGCTGCTTGGCTCCATGACGCCGGTTAAGAAGGGCTCGTGAAACTGCTCATCCAAAGAAGGAAGGGGAACCCACTTGTCTGGCATATTAAGACATGACTAGCGAAAAATAGCCCAAACTTTCCAAGACTTTTAGCTAGTGCTAAGTTTATAGAGCTAGGAACCTAGCGAAAAATAGCCTCAACTTTCCAAGACTTTTAACGTAGCTAGGCTACGTTTATAGAGCTAGGAACCTAGCGAAAAATAGCCTCAACTTTCCTAGACTTTTAGCTAGCGATGGTACTACTAGTAGTCTAATGCTGAGGGCTAGCTGATATCGTTGTCTTACTCGTTGGGCACACCCAATACATTAAAAATGTGTAGGTCGTACATGTGTGAGTACAGTACTGGCTCAAAAACGGTGTGGTCGCAGTTTGGAGCCCTGCATAAGGTTATCTTGAGCCATGCTAGCTAGCTAGCTAACTTCATGGGTTTTAGTACACAAGCCAACATAGCAATACAGGTTAGACAAATTAAATATAAACACGTTTATGTTAATAGAAACAGATAACAATATATCTTACCTCTTAGTGTAGCAATTGTAACTTCGTCCAGTTGATCCATTAGTTCAACGATTCCAAAAACTCTCTGGTTGCAAAAAAAATGTACCTGCATTTGAAATCCAATTGCCGTTAGACGCTGCGCGCCCAATTCTCCACAGAATCGCGCTGAAACATTTGGAATGTTCCAGTGTAGGATAGGGGTGTGCAGCCGGCCGAAATAGCTTAGGTTTGCAGCGATTTTTTTTTATAAAAATGAATTTACTTTAGATCATTTCATTCAAATACAATACATATTAAGCCTGTGTATGAGATACTTAATTAATGACTGGTTGCTGCTCTTATGAGACACAGATTTATGGTCACTTCCCCTTGATGAGCTCATGTGATAAACCAACCAGGTCGCCCCAAGGGGACACACACTACCCTTTGGCTTTCCTTGGAACAGTGCGTGCCGTGGGAAGGAGGAACATAATTGTTCATATCTGCGTCAACAAGCCAGCTAGCTTAACTAGCTACTACATAGGATCATGATTTGGCGCTGCGTTATCTGCTTTGTTTTTGTAGGTCTAACCCTCAAATATGTTATTACAACAGCTGTGGCTCATAAGATATACATGGAAATTTGGCAAAAAGTTATAGAAATGTTTTGGAAAGTTTTGAAATATATTTGGTAAGAAGGTAGTGGGCAACACAGAACTGTTTTATATCTTTTTCCCAATCAGTCAACGGTCATGTTAAACTGTATTTTCATGTTTGTCATGTAAATGAAATAAATTGCTGTCATTTCTTAAGATTCTTAAATTGAGAAGTTGTGCGCGTGGTCTCAATCTTAAAATAAGGAAGATAATCTTGTTCCTTTGCTGGGATAATTAGCTAAATATGCCCACACCTTGTTACTAGTTAAATCGAGCTTGATATTAGTTGGTAAATCTTATTAAGAAAAAGTTAGATATATTTTCTCAAAATAAGACTATTTTTCTTATGTGAAATATGCTTGGCAAGATTTTTCTTCTTTTAAGACTTAAAATAAGACACATTTTCTCGAAATAAGGCTTTTTTTACTTTCTTAAAAATCAGTTT
>NW_026552822.1:0-3361 GCF_027596085.1 Anoplopoma fimbria | reverse complement strand
GGGTTAGGGTTAGGGTTAGGGTTAGGGTTAGGGTTAGGGTTAGGGTTAGGGTTGCCAGACAACATTCTGACAGATGGATTTTCAGTCACGCTCCGCCCAAGCCCTCCTCCCCGTCCTCTGATTGGCTGAAACAGACTGCTGCTGCCCTCAAGCCCCACCCATGCCCCTCCTCTTCCTCATAAGTCATCAAGCTCGTCATCTGACATCACAGCTGTTTTTTATGTTCTTTTTATCATCGTTATGGAAATAAATCAATAAAGACGTTTAAACCCTGCCCCTGCTGTCTGTCTACTTCCTGTTACCAACATCCAATCAGAACTCTCTGCACTGATTGGACCAGCTGAGTGAATAGGGTTAGGGTTAGGGTTAGGGTTAGGGTTAGGGTTAGGGTTAGGGTTAGGGTTAGGGTTAGGGTTAGGGTTAGGGTTAGGATAAGGGATGAAAACCACAGATTCTTGATCCTTTTTGAAAATACACCCTCTTCCGAATGTGGTAGAGCCTTGGAAACGGTCTCCGCCCCCACTAATTAGGCCAAGCCCGATCGAATGGTACCGACCCCGAGTCTGTAGGACTTTGGGAAGGGGGTGAAACGGGCAAAAAATGAAAAAGGATCAAGACGCCTTTTTGAATAACATTTTTTCTGAAGATCCTACAAACTTTTTTCTAACGTACATCTATAGTAAGTAGGGCACGGCCTTTCCAATGGTACTGCCCCCGAGTCTCTAGGTCCTTCCTGTGATATAGCTGCCATAGACTCCCCATGTTAATTTTTTCCGAAAATTCGCCAGACAACATTCTGACAGATGGATTTTCAGTCACGCTCCGCCCAAGCCCTCCTCCCCGTCCTCTGATTGGCTGAAACAGACTGCTGCTGCCCTCAAGCCCCACCCATGCCCCTCCTCTTCCTCATAAGTCATCAAGCTCGTCATCTGACATCACAGCTGTTTTTTATGTTCTTTTTATCATCGTTATGGAAATAAATCAATAAAGACGTTTAAACCCTGCCCCTGCTGTCTGTCTACTTCCTGTTACCAACATCCAATCAGAACTCTCTGCACTGATTGGACCAGCTGAGTGAATAGGGTTAGGGTTAGGGTTAGGGTTAGGGTTAGGGTTAGGGTTAGGGGTTAGGGTTAGGGTTAGGGTTAGGGTTAGGGGTTTTAGGGGTTAGGGTTAGGGTTAGGGTTAGTTAGGGTTAGGGTTAGGGGTTAGGGTTAGGGTTAGGGTTAGGGTTAGGGTTAGGATAAGGGATGAAAACCACAGATTCTTGATCCTTTTTGAAAATACACCCTCTTCCGAATGTGGTAGAGCCTTGGAAACGGTCTCCGCCCCCACTAATTAGGCCAAGCCCGATCGAATGGTACCGACCCCGAGTCTGTAGGACTTCGGGAAGGGGGTGAAACGGGCAAAAAATGAAAAAGGATCAAGACGCCTTTTTGAATAACATTTTTTCTGAAGATCCTACAAACTTTTTTCTAACGTACATCTATAGTAAGTAGGGCACGGCCTTTCCAATGGTACTACCCCCGAGTCTCTAGGTCCTTCCTGTGATATAGCTGCCATAGACTCCCCATGTTAATTTTTTCCGAAAATTCGCCAGACAACATTCTGACAGATGGATTTTCAGTCACGCTCCGCCCAAGCCCTCCTCCCCGTCCTCTGATTGGCTGAAACAGACTGCTGCTGCCCTCAAGCCCCACCCATGCCCCTCCTCTTCCTCATAAGTCATCAAGCTCGTCATCTGACATCACAGCTGTTTTTTATGTTCTTTTTATCATCGTTATGGAAATAAATCAATAAAGACGTTTAAACCCTGCCCCTGCTGTCTGTCTACTTCCTGTTACCAACATCCAATCAGAACTCTCTGCACTGATTGGACCAGCTGAGTGAATAGGGTTAGGGTTAGGGTTAGGTGTTAGGGTTAGGGTTAGGGTTAGGGTTAGGGTTAGGGTTAGGGTTAGGGGTTAGGGTTAGGGTTAGGGTTAGGGTTAGGTTAGGGTTAGGGTTAGGGTTAGGGTTAGGGTTAGGGTTAGGATAAGGGATGAAAACCACAGATTCTTGATCCTTTTTGAAAATACACCCTCTTCCGAATGTGGTAGAGGGTTAGGGTTAGGGTTAGGGTTAGGGTTAGGGTTAGGGTTAGGGTTAGGGTTAGGGTTAGGGTTAGGGTTAGGGTTAGGGTTAGGGTTAGGGTTAGGGTTAGGGTTAGGGTTAGGAATAGGGATGAAAACCACGATTACACATGAGAGGATTACATATTCTTGAATAACTTTTTTTCTGAAGGTGGTAGAGACTTGGAAGTGGTCTCCGTGTCCACTAATTCGGCCAAGTCCGATCGAATGGTACCAACCCCGACTCTCTAGGACCTTGGGAAGGGTTCGAAACCCAAACAAATATTGGTTTTTCGTGAATAACTTTTTTCATGAAGGTCCTACCGTCTTGTAAGTGGTCTCTACTCCCACTAATGACTCCACCGCGGATCGATTGGTACCATCCGCGAGTCTCTAGGTCCTTCCTTTGATGTAGCTGCCATTGACTCGCTAGGGTTAGGGTTAGGGTTAGGATAGGATAAGGGATGAAAACCACATATTCTTGATCCTTTTTGAAAATACACCCTCTTCCGAATGTGGTAGAGCCTTGGAAACGGTCTCCGCCCACACTAATTAGGCCAAGCCCGATCGAATGGTACCGACCCCGAGTCTGTAGGACTTCGGGAAGGGGGTGAAACGGGCAAAAAATGAAAAAGGATCAAGACGCCTTTTTGAATAACATTTTTTCTGAAGATCCTACAAACTTTTTTCTAACGTACATCTATAGTAAGTAGGGCACGGCCTTTCCAATGGTACTACCCCCGAGTCTCTAGGTCCTTCCTGTGATATAGCTGCCATAGACTCCCCATGTTAATTTTTTCCGAAAATTCGCCAGACAACATTCTGACAGATGGATTTTCAGTCACGCTCCGCCCAAGCCCTCCTCCCCGTCCTCTGATTGGCTGAAACAGACTGCTGCTGCCCTCAAGCCCCACCCATGCCCCTCCTCTTCCTCATAAGTCATCAAGCTCGTCATCTGACATCACAGCTGTTTTTTATGTTCTTTTTATCATCGTTATGGAAATAAATCAATAAAGACGTTTAAACCCTGCCCCTGCTGTCTGTCTACTTCCTGTTACCAACATCCAATCAGAACTCTCTGCACTGATTGGACCAGCTGAGTGAATAGGGTTAGGGTTAGGGTTAGGGTTAGGGTTAGGGTTAGGGTTAGGGTTAGGGTTAGGGTTAGGGTTAGGGTTAAGGGTTAGGGTTAGGGTTAGGGTTAGGGTTAGGGGTTAGGGTTAGGTTAGGGTTAGGGTTAGGTTAGGATA
>NW_026552821.1:0-1097 GCF_027596085.1 Anoplopoma fimbria | reverse complement strand
ACACATTTAGAATTTCATCTTTCAAACACTTTGGTTGTATAACACTAGATTTGACTTGGTGATTATTTCCTAAAACATATTATTTTATGGAATGTTGTGTTTTAAAGTATTTCTGTAGTCTATGTGTAAAATGTTGCAGTGTTGATGCATTTCATTATGTACATTCTTCGGGGTTTATTTCACTTTAAAATAAATATTTTTCACAAGTAACCCCACCCAGTGAGCATTTTTCCATTTGTAATCCTCTACGTTGTGCTAATAATGTTATATAATCATTTTACTATGAAACCACATCCACATTTCTCAGTTTAAAGCCAATATTGAAAATCACGTCTAAATGTGGTCTAAACGTGAGCGTCTAATAGACGCCTACAACAGGCGTTGATTAAACTTTCACTTTTGAACCACTTTTAGACGCCTTTAAACGCCTTTAAACGCCTTTAAACATCTTTTTAAACATCTTTTCTAATTAAGTCTTTTAGACATAAACCTTTTCTAAAATATGTCTTTTAAATACAAAATGCTCAAAGTAAAATATGTAGCAATTAAATACAGATGTCTGTAAAGTAAACAAGTTATAAAACATATCCACTGTTAAACCAGTCTGTTCACGGTGACAGCTTTTAAACGCTCTTCCAACGGAAACATGCTCACTGGCATATTACACATTATAATACTTTATATTGTTAATAAGTTGCTCTGTGCCAAACAACAATGTTCTGACTGTCTTCTTGTTTGTTCATTCATTTATTTGACTCACTTCCTCCCATTTAAACTGTGTACAGCCCCACTAGCTCTCTGTAATGTATTTAAATGTAAAACGGTCTAAAACCCTCTTTATATCAATGAATATTTAATAATTAATTATTATTCTTATTTCAGAGTAATGTATAAAAATGAGCGGATCACAACGTCCTAGAAGCTTTTTTAGCAGCAAACAGTCGATAAAGATATTTCCTACTTTTTATATGAAACATTAAATGCGTTGAAATCAACGACCAGTTGAATACTTTACATAAATACTATAATATATATAATGTGTTAATATCGTCTCTCTTACAGCCTTACGTTACAACAGAACACGTCATCAAACAAAT
>NW_026552820.1:0-7120 GCF_027596085.1 Anoplopoma fimbria | reverse complement strand
TATTCACGTGAGAACAACTGCTTAACTTTAACTCTTTATTTGCATAACTCGTCCATAACTTTACTCAGCCAGAGAACCAGGATCCCCTCACGGGTTGCCATGCATCACCTGTCTTCTCCTGGGTCCTAACGCCTTACAGGTAAGGCTTCATGTTGTCATCCATCAAGCATACCTTGAACATCTATGTACAAACATACATTTAAAACAAATACCACAATAAATTATTTTAATTTTATTTTTTGCACAGTGGACAATCTTTCAAAGGGAACACCTCTTATCTTGGAGTTTGAGGAGATACTGTGTCACTGAAAATAAAAAAAAAATGTTTTAATATTTTGTCAAGTAAAATGTGAGTCACATCCTATGACGTCGCCTTTCCCTGCAGGTGGATAATCATGATTTGCAGACCCCCACCCTCAGTAAACTATCAATGGAGAAATCCAGAAAAAGAAAAGTCACAGAGGAAAATAGAGAGTTCAATTCTGCGTGGACGTATTCATTTGCTTTCACTGCCAACGATGCTGGCTTACCTGTATGCTTGATATGTGGCGAGAAATGAGCAAACAACAAAGAATGTAAAGTTGAAAGACACTTCCAGAACAGACACACAGCATCTGCTGAAAAGTATCAAACTGGAGATGAGCAAGAAAAGAGCGATTTCTCAACTGCTGCAGCAAACTGAGCAAAATAAATATACTTTCACGTAGGCCTACACATGCTAGTGTATTTTTTTTGTCCTGTTCATAAGAGTTTGATATTGTTATAACAGGTAAAATAGCAATAAAATGTCAAGAATTGTCTTTATTCTTGTTCTATAATTTCATAAATACAACAAACTATAGTTTTTGTATATATAATATAACTATATATAAAGCTTAATAAGCTGTGATATCAAATAGCCTTTGCGACTCAAGACGAATTTTATTTGGTGGAAAATAGGGCAAAATGGCTCTTTGGATAGTAAAGGTTGCTGACTCCTGTTTATGATGAACTGAAGGATGAAATGTTCCTTCATGTGTTGAGAAAACTCTCCTCTCTGTAAAGGTTAATAAACTTAAAAAATATCATCACAAAGCTGAAAACAAAGCTGTTTTTCTGAGCTCATGAAAAGTTGACTTTTTAAGAGATACGTGGTTCTCACAGGACAGAGAAGCTACACTCATATGATAATGTTAGAATATGATGCATTGCTGCAGATTCAACTACACAACAGGATATAAAGGAGTTTCAGTTAACACAACCTTAAACATCTACAGCAGTAAAATGCAACAAATGAATGCAGCAGTAATATCAATCCAGAAACATCATTTATAATATTAATACACTGACTGGAAACATTTTACTGCACAATGACTACTCTTCTTTAATTACATTTTGCAGATGATACTTTTACTTAAGTAAGGGTGTTGAATGCAGGACTTTTACTTTTACTGGAGTATTTTCACAGTTCTGTATTTGTACTTTTACTCCAGTAAAGGATCTGAACACTTCCTTCACCACTCCATCACTCTACCATATCTACAGTACGTTGATGTAAAAAGAGCAGAACATTACAGCTTTGATATTCCTCCATACAAATATTCATTTTCTTTTTAATGTGTATTTCCAGATAGCATTACACATGTTCTTAAGAAACTGGAATAAAGTCCTGGACAGTGTTGTTGAAAAAGACTGATAATCATTTCTTCATAAGGAATAGACAGGAATATCTAACTGCAGCACACCAGTGTTGGTGCACACAGTGTCCCTCACCTCTTGTATGTACTTCTACATTTCACTAACAAGGTGAGGGAGTTTTCCACCATCACCAACAGAACATGAAAGAATGAGAGATGCACAGACGGAAGAATGGAAAAGACACATGGAAATGAGAATAAAGCATTTTATTTAGTATCAATCTGTATACACAACATTTTAATTTAATTTAAAGTGCTACAGTTACACAAAAAAAGGCAACTGATGAATAATTCTATTTGTGTTTCTGATTTCTTAGATGATTAGATAAACAATTGCTAAATGAAGCATCTTATCCAGAGGCACAGTCACTTGTGATTTTCTCCCAGATATCCAGAAGGATTGATAGAAATCCTCTGAAGGATAGGAAATAGAGACATTTTCTACCAAACTCTGAACAAAGGTACGGTTTTGGTTAAATTGTGCAGGAAACAATAATATGTATGTTAAAGTGGAACTAAACTTATCAACATTTTCACCAGCTTAGAACCAAAATGTGAACTTTGTCTCCACCTTGTGGAACTAAACAGTATAACATTTTAACCTTACATCAACAGCATCAATTTTATATCTGATTATGTTGACTCTAAAAATATTAGTTCAGAAGGATATAAAATGAATAGAACATTATTCAGTGCTAAACTCTTTTCTTTGCAAATAAAACAACTGAAGGAACCAAACTATTTATTTATGAAAGTAACCAGTTTACTATATAAAACCACAATGAAGTTATTGTTTAATGTCAAAGATAAACAAGGTAAGATGAGGCTTTCTGTGGCAACTTGATTTAAAATTATAGCCTTTTAAATGCAAACTTAATTTTGTTGTTCATTGGCAACAAAAAAAAACAAGTAGATATACGTCAAAATAAAATGATCACAGTTAATCTACTCGTCTGTTATCTGGATATTTACACCACAAACACCATTTAGAACATAACAGTCACATATGGTGAATAACAGGTTCATTATTACATAAACATTCACTGTTGGGTCCATTCTGAACAGTCAAATGATGTTATTTCATTAAAATGAACTATTTATAAATCTGAATGATTTCATACAGAAAATAAATTTGAAAATTGAAACATGAAAAATAATTCTAAAATGTACGAAATAAACAAGGTAAGAGGCTAAAATCAAAGACTTTTTAAAATTAATTTAAAAAAGCAAGTTTAAGGTTGTTCTCGTTGGCTGTTGTCGGCTGTAGACTGGACATGGAAGCTCCTAATGGGTCAAATGAGGTGTCAATCAAAAGATCAGAGTGCAGCGGCCATCTGATTATTGAATGATTGATCTATTGAATGTTATTGATCTGTGGATTTGAATGTATTGAATGTTATTGATCAGCTTTCCAAAGATATGTCGCATCAGTAGCTACCTATACATAGCAGTGGTGTAAATAACACATGTTTAAAAACACTCAAATTGAAGAACTAACTGGAATTGTCTGTAACTAACAAACAAAAAAAAAAAAAACCATTATAATAATCCTGATAAATCACTGAGACCTCACCACCCTCCCTGAACATCACAGGGAAATATCAGTTGGACAGATTTTGATATCAGCAGTTTTAGCATCACCAGCCTCTCCAATAAAAAAATATGGGAAGAGTTTCTCAGTGAAAGTGTCTCTGTGAGTGTAGATGTGAGTCATGTCTTCAGGGTCGTAGAAGGACACCTCCCCCCTGTCATAGTCCAGCTGGACTCTGATCCTCTGGAGACTCTTCTTCACTCTGACAGTCTCACCAACAAAACCAGTGTATTTTCCATTTTTATGTGATAAACTCCAGAATCCATATTCTGGTTCGGCAAATCGCTTTCCCTTCCTGTCAACTGACTCTTTAGCCAAACCTACATTCCAGTCAGGATGGTCTCCCACCTCCACCTCCCAGCTGTGTTTCCCTGAGCTGAAGCCCTCAGAGCCCAGAACATTGGCATACTTAGTGTTTCTCTCTGGATTGTCAGGAAGCTGCTGGTTTGTGTCTCCATTTCTCACACTGGTCAGATCATCAAACAGATAGAGCCAGCGGTTTCCAGTGTTTGGGTCCAGAATGACAGGACTGAAGTGGACCTTGTCCTTCATCTTCTCCCAGACTCTGAAGGACAGGTTGCCCAGGTGTTTGGCCACATCTATCAGCGCTCCTGAGACCAGCTGTGGATCTGACAGTGAGCACTGGACTCTGGCTCTGGTCTGAGTGGCTTTATAACTGCTGAGGAATGACACCTTGTGTTTCTGCAGGTCTTCTTCAACAGCAGAGATACTGTCTGACAGAGAGGAGATCTGCTCCTGAATCATCTTCATCTCTCTGCTGATGGTCTTCCCCTTCTGCTCCTCTTCCTCCCTCAGAGCTGCCAGTCTGGACTCCTCTTCCTCTTTCAGGAACTGGTGGAGCTTGTTGAACTCTGCTCTGATCTGCCTCTCTGTGGACAACAGCTGCTTCTTGGAGTGTTGAATCATTTCATTGTATGTTTTCTCCACTTGTTTGTGTTTGTCCCTCTTGTCCTGCAGAGACTCTAAGTCAGATCTCAGCTGGTCCTTCAGGTCACTGACTGCTTGTTCTACAGGAACCACCTTGTGACTCTGGTGGAGAGAAAACTCACAGACAGGACACACAACTCTCTCTTCATCCTCACAGAACCAATAAGGGACTTCTGGATGTTTGTCACACACAACCTCCTCTTTCTCCTTTTCTTTTTCTGTCTCAGGTGAACCAGTTTTCTGTCTCCCAGCAAAGGAGTCAGCCAGTCCCTTCAGTGAAAAGTTCACCCCAAAATGTTCTTTTGATGATTTTCTTTTACAAATGGGACAGTTTCTGTTTTTAGCTTGTTTCCAGAATTTCTGCAGGCAGCTTGAACAGAAGCTGTGGCTGCAGCTCAGAGACACAGGATCTCTGAAAGTCTCTGAACAAACATGGCAGTTCAGGTAACCTTCAAGAAGAACTTTTTCATCAGCCATTTGCTCTGATATGTGAATATCTTTAAACAGCTGGACTCACCGAATCTGTGTCTCTTTAAATTACTGATTATAATCCTTCTTATTTTATGTTTATAGCAGAGATTCTCCACCCTGTAATGGCGTCTCTCGTCTCCGTTCAGCAGCGTGGAAATCAGCTTTTAAGTTTCACTTTCAATCTTTTTAAGTAAATAACTGACAGCTGACATTCCCCTTTATTACCACCTGATGGTGCTATTTAGTTTATTATCAGATTTTACAGAAACTTGTCCCAGTGAGCACTAGAAATTTAGAGTCTAAATCTGGTCTAAAACTGGTTGAAATCGTGTCTAAACATCTATAGACGTCTTTTCAACCCAAAACATGATTAAATGTTTGTCATGTCAGTGAAAACACCATTTGTTTGATACGTGTTCTGTTTATAATTAAGAGAGACATTTAACACATTATATATATTATAGTATCTTATGTCTAAATGTATTCAACTGTCATTCATTTCAACGCATTCACTAATGTTTCATTTAAAAAGTAGGAAATATCTTTCCCATCATGTTTGCTGCTGTAAATCTTCTAGGACTGAGATCCGACATTTTATACATTTACTCTGAAATAAGAATTAATTAATTATTAAATATTCATTGATATAAAGAGGGTTTTAGACCGTTTTTTCATTTAAATACATTACAGAGAGCTTGGGGCTGTACACAGTTTAAATGGGAGAAGTAGTAAAATAAATGAATGAACAACATCAACACAATCAAACATTGTTGTTTGGCACAGAGCAACTTATTAACAATATAAAGTATTATAATGTGTAATATGCCAGTGAGCATGTTTCCGTTGGAAAGACCTTCAAAGCTAACAAAGTGTTAATAAATGTTTTATCATTTCTAGCAGATCATCTGTTAACAGACATTTAAAATGTTCTAACAGTGGATGATGAAAACAAATCCATTTTATAATGCAGTGATGGGCCATGCTTCAGTTGTAAACTTTAAGACATCTGTATTTAATTGCCTTTATATTTTACTGTCAATCATTTTGAGGTTCAAAAACTTTTAGAAAAGGTTTATGTCTAAAAGACGATGTTTAAAGTTTTAAAGACGTTTAAAGCAATTGTCTAAAAGTGCCTGAAATTGTTAACTGAAACTGTGGTGACTGAAACTCAAAAACCCCCGAAGATTCATTTAATTCAAAAGTGAAAGTTTAATCACAACATTCCATAAATTTGTTTAGATATCATCTTCCGTAACCGCTTATCCTGTTAAGGGTCAGACCACATTTAGACGCCGATTTTCAATATTGGCTTTAAACTGAGAAATGTGGATGGGTACATAGTAAAATGACATTATAGCAGACAGACAACACATTCATCCTCACATTCGCAAACTAACGTTTTAGAGTCATCAATTAACCTAACCTGCATGTCTTTGGACTGTGGGAGTAAGCCGGAGAACCACTGGGTGGGGTTACCCATGCTGACACGGGGAGATTTTAAAGTGAAATAAAACACAGAAGGCCGTACATATTGAAATGCATCAACACTGCAACATCTTGCTAGACTACAGAAATGCTTTAAAACACAACATTCCATGCAAATAATATGTTTTAGTAAAATAATCACCAAGTCAAATCTAGTGTTATACAACCAAAGTGTTTGAAAGATGAAATTCTAAATGTGTCATGTGTTAATGCTCAAAAACCGCCTTGTTTTGTCCCGCAGCAACTCTCTTACAACTCTACGGACCTTTTACATGTGCAAAAATATAATATATATACAACACTAAAAGAAAGGGAAAAGCATCATAGGGCCTCTTTAAATGATCATTCTCATTAAATGACAATGTGCTCTCCAAAGACAGAAATCATTGTCTTTTATTTGTGCAAAACATTTCCTCTTAAATTAAACAAGCACATAAAAACTAACCTTTACATAAACATTGTGAACACAACAAAAATGTGAATGAAAAAGCATCTGATACAGAACAGTAGATGACAGTCTGAGCGCCAATCTCACACGGCACAAAAAACATCCACATGATCACCTGCATCAGCATCCGGAACAGGATGGAGTAGTGGCACGTCCAACCACTTTGGACAAAACCTGGAGCAACACGTGGAGGCAGAGATATAAAGAATATATTTATATATAAATAGAGTCAGGAATATACACACTGCTTATTGGGCTTTGGCAATATCATTCAAATCTTTTAGCTAGAGTCATTTTACATCTTTATTTAAGTATATATTGTAATAAATTAAATTGAGAAAAAACTTAAATAACCAGATATGCTAATCTAGTGAATTACATTTGAAGGGACTATACAACAATAATGCAAAGGGCCCGTAAATAAATACAATATTGTCATTAAGAAGCCCTGCTCAATGATCACTGTTGACCACATGACCTGATACAACCACACATACTGTT